>NC_135360.1:7330000-7425000 GCF_051622035.1 Arctopsyche grandis | reverse complement strand
CGCCATTTAAGACAGAATCGCAAATCCAAGTTTCAGAAAAAGCAATTAAGTCATGATCTTGAGCAAGAACAGCAGATAAACAAATGTCTGTCTTTGAATTAAGTCCCCTTACATTTTGGTAGTAAACATTTAAGGACTCACAAAGGCGCGCCCGTTCCTTTCGGGTCTTATTAAATTGCGGCCTTTGTCTTCCGAAAAAGCCACCGACGCAACCCGACTCCCCGCGGCCAAAAAGCAGGATCAAAAACCACAGAAAAATCAGCTGTGCAGACTCCTATTTTGAATGAAGCATAACTGCCCCTAGCTGATAGTGATTGAACTGTGAAGTTCTGATCAATTCGTCCCAACTTCCTACATAAATAATCCTTTATTTGAGTTTCTGTAGACTCACGTTTCAGATAGAATAAATGAATAAAACGTTTTTCGGAGACAGCTTTTAGATGCTCATCTTCAATACCCGAGCAACGGATGAAAGACTGCCTCTGAGACCGTTGAGAATGAATTGGAGATTTAGAAACTGCATCTATCAGAGAAGCCTTCCGTGGTGCAGGAGTTGACGCAGGTGATGGATAAGGTATTGGAAGGCTGGCATGCGACGCTCCATTGTGAGTAGCCGAGCAACGGATGAAAGATTGCCTCTGAGACCGTTGAGATTGAATTGGAGACTTAGAAACTGCATCTATCAGAGAAGCCTTCCGAATTGCAGGAGTTGGCGCAGGTGATGGAGAAGGTAATGGAAAGCTGGCATGCGACGCTCCATTGTGAACGGCGGCAGGAACAGCAGTCTTCGGAGAAGCGTCAGCAAGAGAAGCAGCTAAGTCCGGACGGGACAACAAAGCGCTCTTTGACACTTTGTTACGGCGCTTACGTTTGCTTATGCCCTGATCGGCCGGCCGCGCCGCTGCAGGTGGAGCATGGGTTGGAGACAAAGTAGAAACCATCCTTGCAGCCTCCATTTGAGCAGTCAGGGCACGTAAGGAATCTGCGAAGAATATCTTGAACTCACGCGAATCCTCCACCAGACCATCAATTGCTAGCTTGAGGTCAATCAGTCGCTGAGAGTCATGCGCCTCCTCTTCCTCTCGTGCGACCGTGACAATTTGAGAGGTGGCAACCAATATATCAGAAATCCTGGAATTGGAAAGGAGATTTCCCCCAGATAGAACGTCTTTGATTGAGTCACACAGTCTGTAAATGCACTCAAAACGAGACATTGTGAAACTATTGATAACCGAAATTATTGAAATCAAACAAAAAACACAACACAAGCACTTTTTCACTATGATTAAACAAAAATATAAATTCAAATTATTTTTATTACACGTCGAAACAAATGACAAAATTTTATTAATTCTTCATGTTGAAAATTCGTCACAATTTTCAGATAAGAAATTAAAACACTTCACTATTATAAACAAGCGGGTTTTTTATCACACTATTAATATTTAATATTTACAATCTTGCAAAACACAGACACTTTAGAAACGGTTAAATTATCGTTAATTTAACCCGATTAACGGAAGACCGACACTGCAACTAGTTAGCAGTTGTGTAACGTATAATTTCGGCTGGTAAACCCTAATGATTCAACAACAGAAATGACTTAGCTTGTGATCAAGCTGTGTTGAATGATCCAGGTTCAACGGCCCCGATAATAACAATGATATAATACAAAGCTTTAAAAAAAATGTCACTACGACCTCAAAATTAGATATACATATTAATGCAAAATTAAAAAAAAGGATATAAAAAGTTTCGTCAAAAAATTTACACAGTATCCAAGTTTACGTCATCAAATCCAACAATTTGAATGATTTCAAAATTTTCGTTTTTTAACGTATATTGTATGTACTAGTGGTACTATCCGGCTTCGCTCGGTTCCACTTTTGTCGGTCTCTTCCTTAAAATGGCAATACAGTCTAGAAGTGAAAATACTGAGAAGTCGAATCATGAAAAAAAAATTCATTTGTATTTTTTATTAAATTTATTTGAATCGAAAAAAAATTATATTATTTAATGACCGTCTATTTTAATAAAACTTCATTCGAAGGCCGTCAACACAGCGTTTTACTTTTAAATCCTTCAAACTGTATGAACAAAAAAATATATATTTTGAAGATTAAATTTCAAACTTCCGTTCATAGATATCATACCAGCATATCTTTACCGAAAATATTGATAAATAAATTAAATAATATATATTTCCATGGTTTAAAGCTTGAATTTTTTCCAAGGAATTGATCGATAATATTCTAAAATAATATTATAATATTCAGAAAAGATTTCAAATCCCGAGATATTGATATAGACTGTTTTTTTTGCGTAGCAAACATATTTCTCAAATTGAATCATTTATTAAAATTAATAACACAATGATCTATGTACATATGTATGTATGTGTAAGATAGAGAAATTACTGATATGGTAATTCTTAGGGCTGAAGACAATTGTAAAGAAAATGTATTCAAAATTTTAATTTAATTGATAGATATGTACATACATATGTACGTTTAGAAGTTATGTTTAAATTACAAATTCAATTACTTTTACCGGTACTTGCGGTATCTCATAGAGAGTTTTCGGAAAATTGGGGTGGTCCATAATGAGTCAATATCTACAACATTTCACTTTAAGTCACAAAATCTACAAATTATATACATATGTACATACACCGCGGGCGTCATTTGGGGGGGGGGGGGGAGAGTAATTTAAACGGTACTATCCATGTTGTTGAATGTATTATTATGAATTTGAATTAATATACTAAATCAACAAAAATAGAATATTGAAATTCTTTAGAACACTGTCGGGCATAAACACGTCGATTTTTCCCAGGAAAAAAATATTGACTCCCAAATATATTTTGTTTTGTTGGTTGTCTTGCTTTGAAAGATATTTGTAAAACTCGTTTATCCTACAGAACAAATTGTTGAATAGGATAGTTGAATAGGAAATTGTTGAATAGGCCTTTCTATTGCTGAAAAAATGATTAAAATCGTTCGAAAGTCATTCCTTACTGTTGCCCCTCCCTGGGAAAAGCTGAAATGACGCCCCTGGCATACATACACCCAACCATATCCATTGAAAAACGCGCTCAAAAAATTTCACCCATCATACTCTAAGCCAGAGCACCGTAACCTGTGCACCGCGGTAATATGTGTTCCCCGAACAGCATTTCGGCCTAATGCGTGCGAGTGAGATCGCGTGTAAGGGTAATTATTTTGTTATTATTTTGTCCCTATGCATATACGGAATAACTAGCGACTGCCGATGAAGTACATATGTATGTACGTAGCTGACAAACTCTACGAGTCGTGAACAATGTGTGCCGCGAATATCCAGAAGTTACGATGCTTTGCTCTAAGCGACGATTATGTAACATCACGTGCAGTAAATATACTTGCTTCCTATACACTTTTACAATTTTTTTCAGTCTATCCACAATAAAAGAATTCGTTACCGGTACACTTTCGGCAATTCATCACTCAATGATGACAACAATTCCTCGGCTTACCTACGTTTGTAATATCGGCGAGTGTGTGGGCGCTCGCGAAGGGAAAAGGCCAAAACGAAAAATGGGGTTGGGGGGGGGGGGAGAAACGGGGGTTTGCTTTACAAAACTAGCATTGGCTTTCACAAAACGACTATATCTTTCTGGGGGTGTCGTTTGATAGATGATCATTTAGCGTGGTTAGCTGGTGGTCGACCGGTTCCGCCACTCGCGGTCCGGTTTCAGTTTTCGCGGCCCCACAAATTGCCCGCGTCCGTCCATCGTGTTTGCCCCGTTGTCAAATCGCACCGCCGAATATTTCTTTTATCGGATCGATGTCGACCGCAACAGAAATAGACGCTATTGTCTTATCGCGGGCGCGAGACTATGTAGGTGTGGGTGGGTGGGTGGGTGGGTGGATGGATAGCATGGAGGGTAGAGGTGCGATAGGGTTGCGCGAACGACGAAACACTATCGTTTATAACGCGATCGTATTATGCAAATCAACGAACATGTGATATAACCACACTTCGACGAACACGGTTACATAGATACATAGCATAGTAAACTATACTATGTATAGTTGCATAGCATAGTAAATGTAGTACATATATATATGCACTCGCGGTTTTGTCGTAGCGAGTAATGATGACTGTGAAAGCAGATGGTTTGTTTACATAGTATCTGTACTAAAATATAACAAATACATTGGAAAATTCTCAGAAAATAGTGCAGTTTGGATCTTGGCGCAACACGTGTCTAGGATTCTCCAATTGCAATATTTGAAGAATCATTTTTATTTTTATTTTTAGTTCAATTAAACATGCACACTCGCTCCAAACCGACTAGTGTACTAGTACAGATACAATACAATAATACAATTAATACAAGCATTTTATAAAATGCGAATTCATACAAACATCATCCACAGTGACATCTATGGAGAATTTTTTGCATCATTTTATTATAGAAATTGGTCAACCTTCGCAATAAATTGATTGTAAAGAAAATGCCAATTTAACTATATTTCTATTTTCCAAATTGCCAATTTTTATTTGTCAATAAAATTGTACTAGCAATAGTAGCCAACTCTGTTTGGGTTAAAATTCGCAAAGTAGATTGAGGTTAAGTCTCATATTTAACGGACAGGGTTTCATAATGTAACTAACACACTATAATAATTTATTTATTTAGTAAAGGTGGCATAGCAGATAGATCCAATTTTATATTTTCCCACGATGCCGTTATCGTGTTTCCCCTGAGCGACATCTGTGGTATTAAACTTTTACATGTATATACACTTTATATATTATTAATTTTGAAATCATATTTAAATAGTGGTGACATATTGGGCCGGGTAGTTTTTTTTGCCAATTTGATGAGGAACCGTTTCAGATAAATTGGCAAACTCTGATAGGAAACGATCGACTTGGAGTCACATATATTCAAGTCTGACCAGTAGCACTACAAAAAATACTCGGAATAAATTATTTTCAATCGAGGTCGATCAAACCTAGTAACCTCTCAGTGATCAACATTAACGTAACCACCAAGCTAGATATATGTAATATTACCACATCAGAAACCTCATAGTAAATAAATTGAGCATAAGTATACTAAAAACAATGACTTACTCTATCGTGAGTGCGACACATTTTAAAAATTTGGGTTTTGGTCAAAAGAATATACCCATTACGCAATATGTACATAATAAACCAACTATATAGTGGTTACGCATTAATATAGTGGTTTACTGGATTGTAAGAGGCAAGTGGGTAGATTAGATCTTAGTCTAATATTGGTCAATCGAGTCATTTGTAAAGTGTTTAAATACTGAGTGATTCAATTGAGCAACAGTAACTGATCAGAGCTTACATATGAAAATCCATATATGTATAATGTAATAATATAGCATCTACCCTCTAGCCTCCGAGCAGATCAGAATATCAGACTCCAAAAGTCCGATTTTATTTAAGGACCATGAATACCTCACAAACGGCGAAAGGCACATCAGTGCTTCCAAAACCGATGATCCTATCCTCAGCTGGTTTCAGCAAGCGAGCCTCCCAGTGTGGACACGTGTAGGCCCTAGGTGGACTCCCGAGGGACGCCTGCTGGTCGGCGGTGGCTCCGACAACTCCAGGCTCCAAACCCTGAAGAGCCGGATCCAGCTGGGGCAGCTCGTGCGCCGACCGACTAGACCTCAGACCGGAAGGGTCATTCTCACCCCCACGCAGGGTAAGAGATCGCGAATGATGCAGCGATATGCTGGGTGGGGCTAGCCCTCCACCGCCTCCTCCTCCTCCTCCTCCACTGACTCCTCCGCTGGAAGATTCGGGACCTTTGTGATAATTTTCAGGCAGTTGGTGGAATTGCTTGCTTTGGATCTTTTCAACTTTGGGGTGTTGCACCTTTGGGGCTTTGATAGCCGCCTTTTTAGCCGCGCCTTTGATTAGCGCCTTGTTTTGGCGCGCCTTTCGGCTGGCAATCGACGCACCACCGGCGGCCGCGTACATTTTTATGAATTTATTTTAAAATCGCGATTCTTTATTGTATGATTATGTCACAATTTAACCCTATAGTCGTCGCGCGGTGAAATCATATCGAACGCTTTGAAAAAAAATTAAATTAATTATGCGTGTTTCTGAATGTGTGTGTGTGTGTACAAAGCGTAAAATCTGTTCGCGCACGATGGGTCATTTTTCCTTATTTTTACAATAACAATAATAATAATAATAAATTAAATATTACTGTCGTTCATTAAAATTTCGTTAAAATCTTTTTTTTATTCTTTGTAAAAATTAAGGTATATTCCATATTGTCCTCGTTTTAATTTAATAAAAGTGTCAGAAGTATCTTTTTTTATTTCAATTTAAATAACAATATTTATCTCTTTTTCTTTTTTTAAATTTAAATAACTCTATAAATTTTGTTTATTCATTGTATACATATATATATTTAAATATCAACAATGATTATGTATTTTGATTAATTAATTAATATGTTATATGAATAACTAATTGAACGATTTATCCAGTCTAGATTTGACAACTCGTGTAGCGTATTGCTTTTTTTATTCCAATTTTTTATTTATTATTTTTTATATAATAATAATCATAATAATAATAATAATAATAGTAATAATAATAAGGAATAATCCCTTAATTAATTAAAAAATAAATTCAGTTCACAATCAATAAAATATTGGCATTATTAGGCGTTATTTAAACGTAACGCGCTCATCGCTTACTAAAAAAATCAATCTTTAACTTTTATATATTTAAGACACAAAGGGATATTGTTGTATTGCTAATATTGCTCTACATAAAAACTACAGTCTGTTCAATAAAAAACAACGCTCATTCTTATTATTATTATTTCAGTTAAAATCGTTATAACGTTATGTATATATAAAAAAAATAAATAAATAAAAGGCGGGAAAAACGCACTTTAATAAAAATTCTTTTAAAAGTCAGATTTTTGTATTTGAAGATGTGTTTGTGTGTATGTGTGTGTGTGTGTGTGTGCGCACGGAAGAACCACGTATAAGTTTAGATTGTATCGCAAGTGACCCTGTTTTTAAATATAAATCTTTTATTTTTTTATTATTATTATTTTATTTATTCAAAATTTTTATTTTTATCAATCTTTCAAAAACGTAGAAAAATAACGTTGAATTACAAAAAACGATAGACGACAGTAAAAAAATAATTGTGTAAAGAGCAAGTGTAGAAAGTACTTCAAAATTCGAGTATTTTTTTACGATATCAAAAAAGCATTCGAAAGCGGAGTTGGGTTTTCGCGACTATTGCGACCTTGGAGGGCGCAAAACGCGCGCCGCCGTTTGGTACGTCGTCGTCGTCGAAGTCGTGGACAGTTGTGGTAGAAGTTTGAGAAGCGCTGTGACGTCACTGCGTCTTGAGGTCGAGCCTGGTGGAGGACCTGCTGATGGATGGACCTCTGGTGCTCTCGTCAGCCCCCCGGATTCATCGGCAATCGCCATGTCTGCACAAAACAATAACCCTCAATTCAAAAATAGCACATTTCAATGAAAAGCATATGTATACATAAAATAAAATTTCGTTAATTTTAAAAACCACTCTACATACATACATATATAAAGCCGAGTAAGTTACATATGTTTAGTCGAGTAAGATTTTACTACATACATTTAAAGGATGATGTTTCAAATGTGACGATTGAATTCGTATCTAACTTTTCTTAAGTTAAATAAAAAAAAATTAACGATTCCAATACATATTGTAAGCGATACTTTAGCTAATCATCCCCAGGTAAGACGTGAATTGGATAGGAAGACATCTTGTCTTAAGAATCTGAGACAATAGTACAACATCTCCTTTGAGATGCTGTTTCTAGGATTCAAACAGCTATGATGAAGACGAACTAACACGTGTTAGTAAAATTTACATATGTATATGTATATGTATAATTATTGGCTAATTGTATATAAATCTACTAGGATATCTAAAAAACCTTCTATAAACTTCCCCAACGATTTATTTCAAAACAGTTGTCTGAACACTGAATTTATAACATGATTTTGTCAAAAATAGCAAAAGTAATTTCGATCAACTTCAGAGCGTTTCTCAACAAGACTTTCCAGTTCTTTGAAAAGAATGAAAATAACAAATTGCCACAAGTTGTACAGCAGCCATGACAGATGAGTGCTTCACGTGTGGTATATCGTAGGGATAACGATTCTCTAGATATAACAGTAGATCTATAGCTGCATTGAAATTTCAGTCACGAATGTGTTAACAAATAGGATTTTTAAATTGAATTCTGCAAAAATAAAAAGATCCAACTCACATGAGTAATATTTTGGTGGCAGTTTATTCATAAATTTCATTTTATTTTACCTACATACATACACACATTGAATTGTCAAAACGTAACTAATATGGATTGGATCCTTTTTATAAAACTAAATTCAATCATAATATAATATAATACACAAATTAAAATCAAATCAAATTATGTACGTATGTACATATGTATATATAAATTAACCGTGCACACGTATATTAATGCAATTACAACCTGTAATCACATTCGACTATGAACTGTAACAAACTGATGCAACACACATTAACATACAAAAATGCATTAAAAGCAACTAAATAAATACACACTTAAAACAAAAACATTTGAAGGGTCAATAAAAACATAACGAATACCCCATTTGCATGCTAATAAGTCGAACGAAACGCATTGCCATTTTTTGCGACCTTAATTGCGATGGAAACTTTTCCGTGAAAATACCCCCTCCTCCACCTTTCCCATTCTCCACGAATAGCAGAGCTGAATTTCAAAGTTTCAGCGGGCGAGAAAAAAAAATGAAAATCTGTTCACGGCTTATATTAACATAAAAATTTCACACGGACCAGTATCGGCAGCCAGAAAGGGAAAACGATTTTCCAACGGGCGGAAAATCGTTTCCGTTTCAAGAATTCACTTTAACGATCACCAATACATTATGCATGCCAAGATGACACGAATACATTATTGCGGGAGCGTCGCCGCGTTCGATTACGTCTGAAACAGGTATCTAAAGCCTTGTACTAATTAAATTCAGTACATCTTAAGCCGGGTATAATGTGTATACCCGGCAAATTAGGCCGCCTAGAGTCGAGCCATCGCTATCGAGCTCTCTCAGTAAGGATACCTGAACACTAGTTAATATGTGAAATGACTTAACTTGCTTCGATCTACGTCACACCGTTCTCTGCTCGCAGGATTGCCTCGCGAGGCAATTAGCCCGAGTTCATGTTTTTCTTCCATTGCAAGCCAAGCTACCGAAAAACTGCCTAAGACCCGGGCCACGCCGTGCAACTTTGTCGTCCGACTAGTTGCGCGACCAGAAATAATGTATGGAAATGTGAGCGACAAAGAAGTTGATGGGTGTGGCATGCGCATACAATGGTCTGGTATACATTGGTTTGGTCGCCCACTGGTCACCCTCAATCAAGTCGCTCACAAATCGTACGGTGTGGCCCGGCTCTAAATCAGGACGCCCAAACGTTGAGAAAAATTCGTATATATGATGTACCATTTGAACAGGATAAAATAAGATAGTACATATGTACACGTAGCTAGTCGAATATATCTGTATCGCGAGGCTGCCTCTCAAATTAAATTTAAAGCTTAAGCTATGTACATATATTTATGGTCTCAAAGAAGCATTATCATAAAACGAGTACTAGCACCACATATGAAAATAATCGGTGTTGGATCAACTTGAGGTATGCAACTACATACTCAGGACTAATCATTAGAACAACAGACAGTGCCAGCACATATAATATTACAGAACATTTTGTAGCGGCTCTACGACATGACCATCTTGTGAGCTAGGACCAACTCGACCATGTTGCTCGCCACTGATCTACTTCCTTCCCACCCGTCATAATAAACAGTCGTGTGAACAACACTCCGTCATTTCATTCCCTATGCCCCCATAATCTTATAAAGTGACCAACTAGCATCTGGGGCTGGCTCAACTCGAATCAATCCTAAAACTAGTATTCTCGGGGTACAAAAAAAACTGACAGTGGAAGATCAGTTCAAAAATCAAGTACGACAAAATCTGACTCAGTTTAAGGCAACCTCACAAAGAAAGCTACTAGAACCAATTATTTGAACAACAGACAGTATCGACTCAGCTAGAGGCAATCTTATAAAGTGAGCAACTGGCATCTACCAAGTGTGAAAAAAACAGACAGTACTACAACAAAAACTGACAGCAGAAGATCATCTCACAAATCAAGTACGACAAAAACCAGCTCAGCTTGAAGTATACGAGGCTTCCTCTCAAAGTATTTTGAAATTGGAACTTTATAAATATGCGGTATGATCTCGAAGTAGCACCATCGTAAAGCGAGCACTAGCACCAAATCTGATAATAACCAGCTGTGCTGGTACAGATTGAGGCAACGTCAATAAATAAGCCACTAGAACCAATTATTTCAACAACAGACCGTATCTGTTCAGCTAAGCCTGAGGCAATCTTATAAAGTGAGCAACTAGCATCTACCAAGTATGACAAAAAACGATTAGCATTAACCGAGTACAACAAAAACTGATAGTGGCAAATCAGTTCACAAATCAAGTACGACAAAAATCGGCTCAACTAGAGGCGGAAAAGTGTGGTCCGTAAGTAAGCATGTTTATTTTTGGTGTCAGAACAGGGATCAATCGGTATCGAGGGTAAATTTGCACATGCGTCCTTCGCATATGCGCTTGGGGAACTAGCGGGCCGAATTTCTGTCAGTCAATCAATCTTTCAAATTAACTTACGCTAATGTCAGCCGGACACTAATTGGAAACTGGCGCGGTGCAAATTGATGTCAGTTTGCTATGCCAGATTACCGGATTACCGGTGGAACATACACACATACACGTGTACGCGGTGTGATTCAGTTTTGCCGGATTTTCCGAGCAATTTATCACGGTTGTGTGTTACGACATTGGAGTCACAGTAGTATGAGGTGTTAGAGTTGATAGAACATGTGTCGAATGTCGACGGATCTTGAAGTTGTCAACTGTGTGGATAGAGGGGAGTTAAGAGCTTCAAGTTATTCGATCCGATTGAAAGTTGTCTGGAGGACGAGTTGATGAATTCGCATTTCACTCAACGAACACACATATTTGCATTTGTATACTATATGAATTTCAATTTGATGTTTTTTTAACTTATAAATACGATTTTTAGCATAAAATTGAGGACAGTTAAATTCCTACAATAAATAAAATAAATGTCTTTTGTAATGGTAAATCAATATAAATCCGATGAATCTACATATACACATATGTACATATGTGCGACTATGGATCCACAGTATTCACAAATCTACCAATATTTTGAACATTTTATTTTAGTTATTTCATTAACGAGGCTTTTTACTTTTTCTAGTACATTAATCATTGCATTTTTGAACTATTATTATCATCATAATTTAATTAAAACCAATGCATAATAGTTTTATGAATTTTAAGTAGATAAATTTATCATATATAATTAGATGTGGTATTGTGCCTGTTGATATTACACCAAATAGTTTTGGAAAGGAATTGATACATGACCCAAACACGAGACTATTGTTGTTAGCAGTTTCAGCATGCAATTTGAAACGTCACCTCACTCCACTATCTGCAATGCCCTCTCATTCAATCCCCGCACGCTCGCCCAGCCGTCCACATACAAATGAGCATGTGTATGTATATGTATTTTCTTTTGTTTGAGACTTGATCTTTTACATTATTATGAACTTGATTATTATAATATACATTTGTATGTATACATGATTATTATAATATACATTTTTTTTAAATAAATTTATAATTTACCACGATGCCATTACGGTTTGCGATGGTATTAAACAATACCGATGGTAAACTTATACATACATACATATATAATAAATTTATAGATTATAAATTTGAAATCAAATTCAAATAGTAAGTAGGTTTGTTTTCGCCATTTTGATGAGGAACTGTTTCAACAATGAAATTAGTTAAATTGGCAAACTCTGTTAGAAAATGATCAACTTAAAGTCACGAATATCAAAGTCTGACCAGCGGCACTTCAGAAATACAATCGATGTCAACCCAGAGCTCAAAACTTGGAACCTCTCGTTGGTTAGGTTTAACGCAACCAGTAACTACTACAAACATACATGCCTTAAATTCTTTATATTAATATGTAAAAAAATAATAAGTTTGTGAGGGAATTATCAAGAAGGAGAGGGGGAAGCCACAGGCACTTAATTTAGTTTAACGGCGCAGATAAGTAGGGATGCAACGTTTTGTAACACATTCAACTGCATTATTCCATATAGTATTCCATGCGTGAGGAAGTTTTCACTTAAAGTAATGTTTGGATGTTGGTTTGTCCTTTAGAAAAATTCAAAATTTTAAACTCAGCGCCATTTTATTACTCTATCATAGTACATTTAGACCCAAGACGGGCTTTGTAAAGGTTCGTTGCCCGGTATCGAATGACTCTCATACAAAAATTAAATACATATGAAGCATTTAATTCGGTAGACTATCACACGCTTCCCTAACTTCCATAGATTCCGAGCAACGCCCGGCAATTTGGAATGATCCAAATATAAAATAATCTAGATCTAAAATAAAAAAATGAATGTTCATTTTAGCATATATCAATAACCACAGGACAATAGATTGAAACCAGACCTAACACAAAACAATTTCATTCAAACGCTCAATCACGAACGTGACAAATGAAACGACTCAATCATTTCATAACAAAGACATACAATTTATGAGAGCCTACATACGTACATATGTACACACATAAGGTAATTTTTCACGCTGTTTTTATCCGTAACACGTGCAATACAATATCCACGAAAGTGAAAAGAGAGAAAGGAAGCAGAGATACAAAAAAAAAAAAAATGTTGACCTAAAATTCGACCCAATAAATTAGGGATTTCCCTTATCCAATCTTGGAGCACATACGCGACTAGAGTCACGGATCACTAGAGTCCGTCGCATCGCCACTAAATAAACTTTTACTGGTTTCCAAAAGACAGTTTTATTGGCGACTGAATATTCAACATTCTGAATAATAACACCTCCTCCTCCTGGCCACCGTCTTTTTTCTCCACCCCTAGAAAAAACATGTTCTCTTCGGACACATTTCCATGAAAAAATGCTTTCGAATCTGCTGTACTGGAGTCTGTTTTACGCCCATAAATTTATACGTTCATTATTCGCGCTCGAAGACTTTTATCTTTTTTTTTCATACGTATAAAATTACATAAAAAAATTCAAAGGGAGAGGAACTGTGCATTGTACCGTTTTCCATAGCTCTGCTGTAATGTGTCGAAGATGGAAACAAATGTACTAACGTTTGCAGGACGTAAATTTATTCCGTGTCCGAATACGGTCAATGATTAAACTTGCTAACGGAATTTGCAAGTCTTTTGCGTCTCTTTCTTATAAGGCTAATGTGAATTATGTCAAGTATCGTGTTATATGTCAAACGCGATTCTTAAAAAGTCTAATTTTTTATAAAATGCCAACGCTGAAGATCAAATATCGGCATAATGGCAAGTTTTAAAATAAAATTCAAACCATATTGATCAAAAATGTATCGACAAATATGCACATAAAAGGTCGGTTTAGTTTAAGCCCATTTCCACAAAGGGAGCGATCAATTTTCATAAATTTTAATATAAACTGAATATTTTTTCTAACGTAACAAATTATTTAAATTTTATAATATACTAGTGGTGTAAACCGGATTCGCTTGGTTCCACTTTTGACGGTTTCTTCCGTTTTAGCACGGATATAATAAAAGTAATTTTAAATGAAAATGCAGTCTAGTAGTGAGAATACGGTCGAACCGTGAAACAAATCTTCATTTTTTTATTACATTTATTTGAATCGAAAGAAATATATAATATTTAACGACCGACCAATCACAAACGTCTTTGACCAATCCAACCAATCAGAAACGATTTTGACGGGAGCCAATCAGAATCCAATTACAGACGCCGTTTCAGTTTTATATGTATATAAAATATAAAAACGGAAAGATGTATGTTATATAAAATACGGAAAATTTGATTTGTATGCTTTTTTTACATTTAAATGTGAGGAAAAAATACATATTACAATGTAAGACATTGCACCTTGACCACTGAGGAAGACACACATACATATGTATGCTGATTTGTACGTGGATAGCCGAATGAGTGAGCGTGGATGAAATGAGGGGGTAGTGCGGGGGTGGGATGAGGGTATTATGCGAAAGGGCAGCAATAAACAGCATACTAAATAATGAGCAGAGTATTATATAGTGTAGATACAGTATACGAATTGACCGCTAGGGCTGTGCATGCTTAAACTGCTAGCGACAATAGCCTTAGGTGTGTTTCATGTATCAATTCTATTCCTAAACACCCGTTGTAATATCAACGGGCACGAAACTAGTTACATTAAATATATATATATATATATATTACATTAAATAAAATCATCGAATATGCTTATATTTTTAATTAGTAAAAAATACCATTTTCCAGTTGATTATAAATGATTGGTTTTTGGAAAGGAATTACAATATTGTAATCTATTGTATACTATTGTAAGTAAAATAGTATATGGTAAATTTGATTTTTAAAATTATATTATACTAGCTGTATTACCCGGCTTCGCTCAGTGTTTATAATATAAACCGCTTAAACATGACTAAGCTAATTTAATTAAAAAAAAAAAAAAAATTAAAAAATTAAAAAAAAAAATAAAAAAAAAAATAAAAAAAAAATCAAAAAAAAAATCAAAAAAAAAATAAAAAAAAAATCAAAAAAAAAATTTAAAAAAATCAAAAAAAAAAATCATTTTTTTTTTTTTGCCTTCTAGGGCTTCGCCCTCGGCACCCCCCTGAGCCTTTGCCTTCTAGGGCTTCGCCCCTCCACGCCCCATGAGCAATTGCCGTTTAGGGCTTCGCCCCCCATGATCAGTTGCCTTTTAGGGCTTCGCCCCTCCGCGCCCCCATGATTCAAAGCCGTCTAGGGCTTCGCCCCCCTTAGTTAATGCCTTTTAGGGCTTCGCCCCCCGCGCCCCCAAGATTAATTGCCGTTTAGGGCTTCGCCCCCCTTAGTTAATGCCTTTTAGGGCTTCGCCCCTCCGCACCCCCATGATTAAATGCCGTCTAGGGCTTCGCCCCCCTTAGTTAATGCCTTTTAGGGCTTCGCCCCCCGCGCCCCCAAGATTAATTGCCGTTTAGGGCTTCGCCCCCCTTAGTTAATGCCTTTTAGGGCTTCGCCCCCCCGCCCCTAGGGCGGCGCCCCATAAGACTGCGCCCCTAAGGCTGCGCCCCATAAGACTGCGCCCCTAAGGCTGCGCCCCATAAGACAGCGCCCCATAAGGCTGCGGCCGATAAGGCTGTGCCCCATAAAGCTGCGCCCCCTTTTGAGCCCCATGGGGCTGCGCCCCATGAGGCTGCGCCCTCATGAAAAAAAATTAATTAAAAAAAATTAAAAAATTTTAAAATTTTAAAAAAAAATTTTAAAAAAAAATTAAAAAAAAAATAAAAAAAAATAAAAAAAAAAAATCAAAAAAAATCAAAAAAATTTTTTTAAAAAATAAAAAAAAAAATCAATTTTTTTTTTTTTGCCTTCTAGGGCTTCGCCCTCGGCACCCCCCTGAGCCTTTGCCTTCTAGGGCTTCGCCCCTCCACGCCCCATGAGCAATTGCCGTTTAGGGCTTCGCCCCCATGATCAGTTGCCTTTTAGGGCTTCGCCCCTCCGCGCCCCCATGATTCAAAGCCGTCTAGGGCTTCGCCCCCCTTAGTTAATGCCTTTTAGGGCTTCGCCCCCCGCGCCCCCAAGATTAATTGCCGTTTCGGGCTTCGCCCCCCTTAGTTAATGCCTTTTAGGGCTTCGCCCCTCCGCACCCCCATGATTAAATGCCGTCTAGGGCTTCGCCCCCCCTAGTTAATGCCTTTTAGGGCTTCGCCCCCCGCGCCCCCAAGATTAATTGCCGTTTAGGGCTTCGCCCCCCTTAGTTAATGCCTTTTAGGGCTTCGCCCCTCCGCGCCCCCATGATTAAATGCCGTCTAAGGCTTCGCCCCCATGATCAGTTGCCTTTTAGGGCTTCGCCCCTCCGCGCCCTCATGATTAATTGCCGTCTAGGGCTTCGCCCCCCTTAGTTAATGCCTATTAGGGCTTGCGCCCCATGAGGCTGGGCCCCCCGGGCCCCCTTCGGGGCCCCACGGGGCTGCGCCCCTTGTGGCGCCCCCTTTTGAGCCCCATGGGGCTGCGCCCCATGAGGCTGGGCCCCCCGCGCCCCCTTCGGGGCTTCACGGGGCTGCGCCCCTTGTGGCACCCCCTTTTGAGCCCCATGGGGCTGCGCCCCATGAGGCTGGGCCCCCCGGGCCCCCTTCGGGGCCCCACGGGGCTGCGCCCCTTGTGGCGCCCCTGGCGGGGCCCCATGAAACTACTCGCTTTGCGCCCCCGCGGGGGTGAATCCATTGAATCGAAAAAAACAAATCGGCGCCCATGGATCGAAAAAAAAAAAAATCGAATCACGTGTTCGATGACGTCACCGATCTACGGACGACGACGAAGACGACGAAGACGACGACGACGACGACCAAGGATATTTACATACATACAAAGTCTCTTTCCAAATTATAGATTAGATTTCATTAAAATTAAAAAAAAAATTCCATTTATAAACAAAAATGAGCAAGTATTTAACTGTATTATAAAATTGTTCACATATGTACATATGTATATGGAAAATCAAACGGAACATACATATGTATCTATAATACATATACATATTTCGAGTAGTTATGTAATTAGCATTTAAAAACCATCATCCATCAAATAATTCAGCATTCCTCAAACATTTCACCCCACATATATACACTTATGTAATTAGTCCAAACAAAATAACAATCAATTCAACGGACAGCAAAAACTATTTTTTCGTAGTAGGAAAAAAAAACTTATATTTTATTATAATATGAAAATAATAATATGTAGACATATCATTAAAAAATAATGGTAAAATGCGAAATGTCACGGATAAAAGGTTAAGCCGATGCGACATGACATCGATACGGAAACAAAGCTACACACCATGACAGATACATCGAGCATATTGATCCGTTAATAATTATAATACATTGTTGCTGGATAATATTAAAATATCGTCACAACTGAAATATTACTTTACAATATTTACGTACGAATAATAATAAATTGTGACCTCGCGAGTCCATAACTCTTTGCGTGCCGCTTCATCCATTTCGGCAATAAACCATCAGCCTATTCACAAAGCGGATTTAGCAAACAGCCACCTAAATAGATACCCCCCCCCCCACCTATTAAAAGTGCTATGTAACCATTTTTTTTGAATAGGCACTGTCTTTTTGTTTTTTTATTTTTATTTTTTATGTTTGCAAATGCCTTCCTGCACGAAAGCCGTATTTTGTGACCTCAATACGAAAAATGGTCGATGGTAAATCACTGGTCGATTGTAATAATCCTCGCCAGGATTTAAAATTTCTATATACATATGCATTCAATATGTTCAATCGAAAGACTAAAACCTTATAAGATTGGAAATGAATAGAATAAACATCTTAAAACTTCAAAGCATTTAATGTATGGAATTTCTTGTGCTTACTATAATATAAGGAGTAGAAATAAATTCAAATATCAAAGATAATGTATAAACCATCCGCTGTAGTTACATCCGTATTCACCTCATAGCATTTCGTCCGTACATATAATGTTCTATTTTCTATACGAAATGCTATTAGTCGAGAGGGGCTGAAAGAGATGCATATCATGTACATATCAAGTCTCTTCCTACAGCGGATGAATTATAGAAGAAAATATGTAGATAAGTTCGAGTCAATGCTAACAACTCAGAGGTCCCGGGTTTGAGCCATGGTTTGACCGTGATTCAAAATAATCATAAGCTGAATGAAATATATCTGTAGTGCTGCTGGTCAGACTTAGATATTTATGACTCGAAGTCGATCATTTCCTATCAGATTTTGTCAATATATCTGATTTCTTTTTTGAAACAGTTCCTCACCAAATTGGCCACCTACCATATATTTCTCATCGTTATTTAATATTATTTCAAATTAAAAAAAAAAAAATATATATATATATATATATATATATATATATATATATATATATATATATATATATATATATATATATATATAATACATACAAAGTACATGTTTGGAACGATATATATATAAATTTTAAAAAATCGTATGTTTTAAGTTTGTTTATAAGTTTGCAAAAGTACTAAGAATATTTTAAAATAAATTTCCATACAAAAATAAACCTGTCAAATTCAAACTCCATTTTTTTTAATTCTATTATTCCTTTTTGTTATTTTTGGGACACTTTTCATCAAAAGAAAAATTACAAAGAGCCTCTTTCTTTTAAAAACACATAATACTTATCTTCGAGGTTTCTTTGAATGAAAATCCAGTCAATTAATTAATATCGCTTTGATATAATCAAATAACAGTTGTAATTATACGAAACGTTTCATTTAATAATACCTAAACAAATATACATACATATTTTATAAATATGCGAATTGTTCGTGACTGTATAAAATCAACATATAAATTTATATACACCAGTACGAAATTTATTCAAATGTAAAGTAGGCTCTCACTTAATTGGAATATTAATATTGTTTTCGACATTGTCAGATTTAGATAGTAAGAAATGAATGAAAGTTTTTATTAAATATATAGTCACAATGTAACTATAAAATTCGTTTATATGAAATATGTATTCCTACCATAAAATGCTGGAGCATTTTCATATATTGTATGCATAATATATGCAACGTGCGATTCGACAATGCGATTGTATCATCGCCGCAAGAGTGGATGAAGAGTACAAGTTCGTTAACGATATTGAAGAGTTTTCTTCTTCGGAATCGTCTTATCTCCTTGTTCATCTTCAGCTGGCATTATCATCCGAAGACGGGTGCCGGGTTGGGGGGCTGGGGTTGTAACTTGGACCATAGCCAAAGGGAGCATAAAGATATGACGAGAGACTCTTCGATAGCGTATCGCAATTTCACATGGAAAACGAGGTCGAAAGGATATTTTCCTTGGCTATATTATATATTAAATCATGGGAGGGAGATTCCGACCTTGGTTTGTTAATAAGATTTCATCATGATTTGCACGATACCCATAAAGAAGCGGAGAATTATCCAACGAATGAAAAAATAAATCGAGTTTTCTTTGTCTTTTACTACGACGGTTGAAGTTTGTCGTGTGAATATTATTTAAATTGAATCAGCGTATAGGTTGAGAGTTTGCTTAGAAAAATAAAAAAGTGTGAGTTTATTTGGTTAGGTTAATAAAATATAATACTATTTTGCAAAATATGGAAAGGACTACTAATGTATTAAATAATTTAAATTGTGTCACCAAATCATACCAAACGCCTAATGTGACGGGTTATAGTGCGATATGTACATTCAACGAGTTTCAGAGTAATGTTAAAATGATAAACACACGATGAGATACAATGTGATATAATAAACGAGTAAGTGAAACAACTGTATTTTCCGATAATTGGGGTATCCTCATCGCGTCGCGTCACTCCACTTTGTACACTTTCTAACAAAAATCATTTAAAATTTTAACCGATGCATTTGTCCAACGAATAAATGTAATACAAAAAATATACTTCTTAGACCAAATTCGATTTGATGATAAGCCTATTATAAGCCAATTAAACTGTATATATGTAAATCTAGATAGAGAAATTTTATTTAAATCTAAAATTCGAGGCTGAATTGTTGAGATTTTGTCAAAATTATGTAAGGACAATGGCAAATGAATTTGACAAAGCTTAAAAAACTAAGTGTATAGTAACGAGATCAGCGTCTATCAGATAAAGTTACATATATATGTATGTACATATATATGTACATATATATGTACATATGCATCATTGGCGTGCCGTAGAAACCTCCCTTTTTTAATCTCAGTCTTACTTACGTGTGTGCGATAAAAACAGGGAGATTTTCATGGCATGCCACTGGTATTTTTAAATTTTAAAATTGTATAAAAAACTAAACAAACTTTTCATTATTATGGTATTAAACTTTTTACATTTATAGATTATAAATTTAGAAATCATATTCAAAAGTGGTGAAAACTGGGTGGAATGGTTTTCGCCAATTTGATAAGGAACCGTTTCAATAATGAAATCAGATAAATTGGCAATATCAACTTGGAGTCACAAATATCCAAGTCTGACCAGCAGCACTGCAGATATAATCCTTGCAAATTATTTTCAAAAGAGATCAACCCAGAGCTCAAGCCCAGGAACCTCTCGGTGTTTAGCATTAACAAGCTATGCTGTTGGTTTATGCAATTACTGTATATTTACATATATACAGTTTAATTTTTATCTCACAAAGGTGAATTGCATATTTTCTTCGAAGCAGATAATACTGAAAACGTATACACTGAAACTGTATTAGTAATCAATGCGAAAATCGTATACGAGTATATAATAGGAATTTTTATTGCTTTTTCTCTGTTATTTTATTTATATTTTTCTTTTTTTTGTGGTGTGACGCTTTGGGGCAACCTGTCAGGTCACACTGGTCATTTTATTGTTGTTATTATTTTAAAATAATAAATTAAATAAATAAATAATAAATGTTTGTATGTAGAATACATCTAATATATAATTTCGAAATAAAATTTGTATGTGTGTATGTAAGGTTTTTATGTAATCGAAAAACAAATCAAAGTTTCTATGACGACGATTCGATATGGTTGAGTAGTATTTTTTTTGCGATTCAAATAAATTGAATAAAAAAACAAATGAATATTTACCATTAGATTTGCCATGATTAAGCTGTTTATATTACAAATACTGAGCGAAGCCGGGTAAAACAACTAGATGATATATAAAACGGAATATGTGGGTAAAAATATGACAAGGGTAGTTGATATAATGGAGAGAGAAAAGATATTGAAATGGCAATGGGCGGGTCACGCAGGTAGAAGAACGGACAATAGATGGACGAAAGAAGTGCACGAATGGTATCCGAGAGAATGTAAAATGGTACACGAAAGGCCACACGGGAGATGGGTGGATGAAGTAAAAAAAAATTGAGAAGTGGTGGACGAGGGCGCATACACACGGAGTGGTACGTGGCTCATGCTTTTTTTTTTAGATAATTTTGCACATGTAAAAAAAAGCTAGCACGTCTGAACTGTGCTATGGAAATCTAGGTCAAAGCTCAACCCCTGTAGTATTTTGGTGATATTTTAGTATTGTATTGACAGTGGTCGGTGGTGGTGATTTCCATATTTGAAGAAATGTATGAGAAACTTGTCGAGATAATAAGATCGTACGGCACGTACATGAGGATAAGTTCATCACAGCTGGAGTTTATCTAGGCAAGCCGTGCCGTACGATTCAGTGTCTGCGCCCTGAGAGTTGCCTAAAACAGTGACGAATTGAAGCGTTTTGGGAAGGCCAATTTGATAGAAGAACTGCTTCAACATTGAAATCAGATAAATTGGCAAACGTTGATCGATGTGGAGTCATAAATATCCGAGTCTGACCAGCGGCATTAAAGATTATAATCAGAATAAATAATTTTCAATCGCGGTCAGTTCACGGAATCGAACTCTGCAACCTCTCGGTGCTTAGCATCAAGGCAACCACCGAGCCACACTGCTGGCTATATGTGAACACGCCCATAGACAATGTACTAACGAATGTATATAAATGGCATTACAGTTTTAATAGTACGGCGAGTGCTAACTGCCGACAAATTCACGACAGCTACCGTTAATTTCGAGTATCGAAATGAATGGAATAGAACGCCGACAAAAAAGTGTCGACAATGCCGACAATAACAACGACAAAAACACATTTTCCCGTATACAGTGGGGGTACAATAGTGACGGGTCATTATGACCAATCGAACCCTATCTACAAATTATAATATGGTGCACGCGATATACATACATACATACAACGGCATTAGCATAAACCGACCCTGTTTCATCGACCTAAATTATGTACGGCTTTATCGAAAACTAAATATGTATTCCCACACACATACATACATACAATGACAAATAATAATAATGATTAGTGGTGTGTTAGTGGTTGGTGGTGAGCGGGTTCAACTGCATCGTTCGCCTTTTTTTTATTAGATCGAACTGTGAAGAGATACGGTTAATGTCTCAGACTACATACATACTAATCGTTATTTGAGGATTCGTTTATTTTTTAAGTGACGGTTGAGGTAGTTAGCGATTCGAATGTACTTTTGAATCTTTTAAATAGGTCAGTGGTTTCA
This sequence comes from Arctopsyche grandis, assembly GCF_051622035.1. Lineage (NCBI taxonomy): Eukaryota > Metazoa > Arthropoda > Insecta > Trichoptera > Hydropsychidae > Arctopsyche > Arctopsyche grandis. The sequence goes on along the minus strand of NC_135360.1, from coordinate 7,402,613 downwards.
AATAAGTATCTATGTACATACATACAAATATAGAATGCTGAGTTTTTTTTGTAATTGAAAAAGTTTGTTGAAAATATGTACGAAGTTTTGATAAAAATCAAATTTATGTGGTTGGAGTCAGCCGTATTCAATCTTTTGGCTTTTGATCATATGTAGAACACTGAAAATTGTGTATTTGAATAATCCTTATGCCATTTATTTTGTGACTCCGTAAAAGTCGATCGTTTCTTATCAGAGTTTGCCAATTTATCTGATTTTCATTTTTGAAACGGTTCCTCAAATTGGCAAAAATCATCCTAGCCGCTGTCACAAATATCTGAATTTGATTTATGTACATACATACATACATATATGTAAAAAAAAATTCAGTCCGATTCTGTTAGCGGTTTGGGAGATTATTGAATTCAAAAACTTAAAAAGAGGACACATATAAGGGGAGGTACCATTTCCGGTCAACTTAATAATTTGAAAAAAAATGACGTCGTATCGATAAGAATTTCAGTAAATTTAATGAACAGGAAGTGGGATTTTTTCCTCTTAGAAAGGTCAAAAATGTTGTGCCCACTACTCTGTCCACACCCCTAAACGTATCAAGCTGAAAATTTATATCTGTATTCTTTATGTACTAACTTCGAGCTGCTAAGGTTTTTGTCAGAACTCGTAAACCGGAAGTAGTTTTTATTATTTTAATCATTATTAGTATTTCATAATGCTGTACGGTTCAATATAGAATTTTGTTTTGTGACTTTCTTATATTCCTCTAATAGATAGATAAAGTCATGGGTTGGTCACACCCGAATTTTTTTTTTCGATTCAAATAAATTTAAGAAAAAAACAAAAGAATATTTACTATTAGATTCGCCATGTTTAAGCTGTTTAAAAAAATAGTAATGAAATATTTTTAATTTGTCAATTAAATTTAAAAAAAAATGCTTTAACGACGGACTTTGGAATAAAACTATTCAGACAGATAGAGAGAGCGTTGCATGTAATTTTTTTGCAAATAAAATTGATTTCAAGTTATTTCATTTCGAATCTTATTTAGAGTGTCAATCTAGATACGTATTCAAAAGTTTAACATCCCTAACACAGCCAGAAGCTAAAGATAAAGTGAATTATACACTGGCGGTAGAGATTTAGAACAGGCGAGAGAAAAAAGATAAAAAGCCGGATAGCGATCACCATTTAAAATAAAATATAAAAAAGCTCTACAAAGAAAATTATTAATTTATTAACATATAATACAACACTATCCGGACAGCGCGCGGAAACATCCCGCTTAACTTTCCCGCGTTGATTTATTATAACAGAGCCAATCTTTCCAAATCTCGAAATATTTAATCTTGCGAAATGAACGAGCACTATCACCATCTACGAATTATTCCACACACATATTCGAGTGTTATCCGACGTACGTCTTGACTTATTATTGCCGCAATGCCGCCTGCAAAAAATCGAGCTTTCGACGATAGTAAAATAAATATGCACACATATAAAATAATATTCCCAAAAATATAAAACGCGTGTTGGAAAATCTAACGGCTTTTCGAACACATTAACAGAACTCGGCATACGAAATTGAAGCATGCATATCATGTCATATTTCATGTTAGATTTACATATTAGATTGCTACTTTGGTGTATCGTTCGACTTACACTCTTTTTTTTATTATGAGTGTGTGTATCGAAGTATTTTTATGCTAGCCTCTTTACCATTTGCCGCCATAAAATATATACATACATACATATATAAAAAGTTAATGACGACACGTTGGCACTTTGTTTATATAATATTATATATTGATTATTTGTTTCATTACAATTTATGGCAAATTAAATACACTCTTGAATATTTATTGTCGATGATTTGGTGCATCTTAAATGGAACTTATGATCCATCTGCATTAAAATATTTTAATTTTAATTTTTAATAACTGTTCGATAATATTGTCTTATATATATCATCATCATTATCATCTATAATCCCTCACCATCCACTGTTGGATGAAGGCCTCTCCAACATGTTTCCACTCGTCTCTGGTTTTGCGTAACTCTCATTCATCCCACCCCACACATTTTACTAATTTCGTCTACCCATCTTCCACGCAGTCTTCCTTTTACCCATTTGCATTCTCTCGGGTACCATTCAAGCACTTTTTTTGTCCACCTTTCGTCCATTCTTCTAGCCACATGGTCTGCCCATAGCCATTTCAATCTCTTTACTCTATCCACTATGTCCACTACCCTTGTCATACTTCTCACCCACGTATTCCGCTTTCTGTCTTTCCTCGTTATGCCGAGCATACATCGTTCCATACTTCTTTGAGTGCATCGGACTTTGTGTAGCATACGTATGTATCTTAATTTTTTATTTTTCCATAATGCTATTACGGGTTACCCCTGAGCGACACATATGGTATTAAACTGTATATACATATATAAATTATTTGAAATGATATTCAAATAGTGGTGTCAAATAGTAGGTAGGATGGTATTTGTCAAATTTTTATGAGGAATCGTTTCAACAATGAAGTCAGATAAAAAAAACTCTCATAGGAAGCAATCGACTTGGAGTTACAAATATACAAATCTGACCAGCAATACTAGAGAAATACTCGGAATAAATTATTTTCAATCGAAATCAGCCCACGGGATCAAACCCGGCGGCTCTCGGTGCTTAGTATCAACGCAACCAACGAGCCACGCTGCTGGCTGTAAATCTACATCTGTATAATATATTACCGTTAAAGTGTATTGCCAGTTGTAATATATTTATTTTATCTGACGTTTTAGATAATTAAGATTTGAATAAAAACGAACACCAATATATGTATACGCCATTAGTTATATACTAATATATACACAGTAGTAGTATATTAGCTTTGAAATTTCAGAATTTTTACAGAATACTTTCGAATTCAACAATGCGTTACATAATATTTATTACATAATATTACATAACATTTATTATGAAATATGGAAAAGAGTTTCATATTACGATAACAACAAAAATTTCATTTTCCGACTCAAATTACTAGTCAAGTAACGCTTTCATGAAAAGCTGTACTATGGATAAAATAATAAAATCAGGTCGCTTTGAAAGCCTAGGTTCTGTGAATCATACTAAAAAATGTATCACATACTAACTAAGTACACCTGGGCGAAGCCAGGCAAATAAATAAAGTAAAAAATACACCAAAATTCTGTGAAAACTAGAAAAAATCGAGTTAAAAATGCAATTATACGTGCAAGTCAACATTTCAGCTGAAAATGTCGAAGTTTACTACAGGCCGAACGGTGAATAATAAATTGTTTCGTGTTTACTTTAAGCCCAGAGGCCAATTAGCGATAAACCAACCGAATCTATTTTTTTATTTTTAAATTTTCACTAAGCGATTTTTTTCAAGCATCCTCTATATATTTACATACACACATACATTAGTATCCCACTTTGTGCCGTAAATACGAGCACATATAAATACATATACGATAATACTAGTGAAGCCGAAAGGGCAGTTTAAAGTTGATCGATATCTGAATTATAGCCGCTCCCGTTTGTTATTAAATCGTCCCCTACTCATTATTGCGTTTATAACGAGCGCGTTATACGTGCGGTGGCTATAAGCGAGTCTCTTTAAGAGTGTCAACATAAATTTATTATTACGCGGTATAAAGGGATGCTTTACTGCGTGTAGCATTGATATCAAGTAAACTTATTGTTTTGTAATTTTACAAAAAAATATTACCATACGTATAATATGAGGCCGGGAAACGCCCGGTATTAAAATGCATTTTATAGTTGTTGTATAAAAATCACATACAGACCCGCCTTTGTTATGTTCTTTTCATTTTTAACCAGCAACAAAGCTCAGTGTAATGCTTTCAACTGAGTGTTCATGGGTTCATTCCTTGGCCCGGTGTTGCCGGTTAGACTTTGGATATATGTATGTGATTTCCGAGTCGACCGTTTCCTATCAGATTTTACCAACTTATTTGATTTCATTGAAACGGTTCCACCAATTTGGCAGACCTTCTATATCTTAGAAAATTCGAGTTTATAGCATTTCGAATTCGCTGATATTATAAATATGATACCCACTCTGTAAAACGTATGTATGTATTTCTCGAAATATTAGTGCTATCTAATTTGTCCATAGATGTTTCTATAATACTGTATAAAGACAATTGTTGTTTATCAACATTTTTAATGTACGTACAATAAAGATTGAGTCCAAGACAGATTGAGCCCGATTAAGATGATTAATCAAGTGACAAGAAACGTCAAAAATGCACTCGCTTTACATCTTAGAATAAAACGTATGTATGTCAAATCAGACTCAATTTACTGGATGATTGTATCATTGGCACAATTATACATAGCGATTAGTGTGACCATAATTTGAACAAGACTTGAAGCATATTAACAAAGTACGCCTGAGCTGTCAATATCAAACTTTGCCTCGCTCTAAGAGTATAATGGCGCAAACAGACAACGGTCGACGCTACCATTGACGTCCACAACTTCGCTGCGTTTCTCCCTATCTTACGACCGCGTTGACAGGACGATAGCAGTCATGAATATCAGTAAGACATTATTACTTTTTACAAATATCTTATTATTTATACTTGGGAAAGACGACATAGACTTAGAGTCACAAATATCCAAGTCTGACCAGCAGCACTACAGATAATACTTGGAATAGATTTTTTTCATTCTGACCAATTTGGCCAGGTTGACCCCCTATAACAACTTCAAAACGAGGATTAGATGCGTCTGTTCCTTAAAAGTCGAAGTGACATTATGATTTAAGGAGGCCACACGTCCGGCCATTTATAAAAAAAATCAGTTACTTAAAGCGCGTCAAAAAAACGCACTCATATAAAAACGTATGACATTCATGCATTGCGAAGAACTCAATTTAAGTAACGAGTTTATACACAACTTTAACCAGCAGCGTGGACTAGTAGTTAGAATATTACGCTTTCGAGCAGAGTGGTCACAGTTCGATTCCCACTAGTAGCTGTTGGCCAGACTTTGGTTTGTGACTCCAATTGATCCAGTTGATCGTTTCCTTTCAGAGTTTGCCAATTTTTCTGATTTTCATTGAAACGGTTACTGTAAATTGGCATTTCATTTAAAATCTCTCTATCAAATCTCAAGTTATTCAACGTCTTCAGGTTTGACAATTTTTATAATAAAATGCTGCCAAATTTTCTCTATACATGTCACTGTAAATGATGTTTATATGAATTCGCATTGTATACAAATACTTGTATTGTATCTGTTTTAGTACACTCGACGCTTTGGAGCGATATGTAAAGGCGAGTGTACATGTTCGTTCGAAACACAATAAAATTACTACAAAACGCGAAATAAAATGCAACAGAATATACATATATGCTGAATATTTCCATACATACATACATACATTTACGTTTGTATAAAATAGGTCAATTCCGTTCACTTTCACGACATAAAATATGAATAGATTACAATCAGAGCAGAAAAACGAACCTCACATAAACCCACAAACTAATAGTTTCATCAATATAGAAACACTCCAATGACCACAACGAGCACCCAGGAGAGTCGCAAAGCCAAAAACCACAGATACATATATACATACATACATATGTAGGAATCATCGAACCGTAATAAAATCCCAAACACACCGGGATGCGACGGGAATTCCCCGAACGAGAACGATAATAAGCCGCAGCAGAGCGTAGATTATGTCGAACAGGTAAGTAAGTATGTAAGTAAGTACGAATCCGAATCCGAGGATTTTCCCTCGAAATGAAGAAGTTTTCCGCCGCGCGAAACCTGCGAAATTCCAAACGTTCACGTGCAGAATTCCTAACCGGGCGATGTTTAACCGCCGCCATATTTATTGCGTTACATATTTCGCGATATCGCGCAGATTCTGGCGATTAAACGTAGCGATATACGCCGCGGCACGTGGCCGGAAACGACCCAATCCCGAAATCAGAAATATCACCGATTCGGAGTGGCGGCCAAGACCAGGGCAGGTGGGTTGTTGGGTGGGTGGGTGGGTGGGTGGGTGGGAGGCGCCACTATCGGCGCTAGTTAGTACTAGTCGAACGGAAGTATTAAATTAGTTCGCGGGTCGCGGTTATGTGATACGTATATAATAATACAGATTGGCTCGAGTCTACATATGTACATACCAGGGCCGGACGCCTAATAACAACAATAAAATGACCAGTGACGCTTTGGGGCAACCTGTCAGGTCACACTGGTCATTTTATTGTTATTATTTTAAAATAATAATAAATTAAATAAATAAATATCAGGTAAACAGTGGAAACGGGCACCGAATTGGTCAATTCAACGACTTTAATAATTTGATGGATAAAAATGACTTTGAGATTTATTAATTTTTCAATTTTATTTTGTTAAAAAATTACAGATAGCCTTCCGAGGATTTTTAGCTATATAAACATTTCTAGTGGTGATACCCGGCTTCACTCGGTAAATAAAAATGCAGTCTAGTAATGCAGCCGAGAATACCGTCGAACCATGTAATAATCTTCATTTTTTTTTATTTCATTTATTTGAAGCGAAAAAAATCTTTGAACAATCCAGTCAATCAGAAACGACTTTAACGACAGACAATCAGAAACGAATTACAGACGCCGTTTCGGTTTTACCTATAAGATAAGCTATTTTTTGGGAAAGCTCTAAAATGACTTTTACATTTTATTTCCGAGTGAATATACATTATTTGTTGAAATAAATCCATCATGATTAATTTGTGAAATCTTGACTCACCGCACACGAAGATTTAAATATATTATGAATCTATATAATAAAAATATTTATTTATTAAATATTTAACAGAAACATACATAGTTTAAATATTCTAGCAAAACATTGACAAAAAAATTTCTGTATATTTATTTCTTGATTTATTTATCCATTATATATGTATGTATATATTTACCCCAACTATAGGAGGCACTACAGGTTGCCCACGGTGACAGCTATTATTAAACTTTTGTACATAAGTACCAAATACCACTATGATTTTACACAAAACACATTATGATTTTACACATAATGATTTTACACAAAACATGAATTGTAAATACTGTGCGACAAAGTATGTACATGTAAAGACTTTTGAAGATACTCTTCTTCGAACAATGGCTCATTAAGCTGATATTCTATACCAGGCTTTCTCAAACATCCGAAAAAAATTCTCTTGCGTCGTATGTTTTTTTTTAACTGAGGATATTGAATAAGGATATTGATTATATTATATTTCTGATTTTAAAAATATGTTAACTCATATTTTATATAAAAATGTGGGATTTAGTTTTGCTTGGCCAGAAGAATGCATATATGAATGATTACCTAGGTTGGCATAGATGAGTTTAAGAATGGTTGGATTGTAATATTGTATGTACATTATATAATACATATACCGCTTCAAATGATTTAGACTGTTGCGGCTCCGTCTAATAAACAATGTTTGAAACCACTCTCAGACACATTTTACTCTGCCGTCTACTATGTCTCCTAATAACCAGATCCTACACATATTATATAATGTTTTTCAAGTATAAGTCCTATATCACCACCTCCACCCCATTAAATTAAGATGAAGCCCTCTAAGTTTTATATGTTTGATATCTTATTTTTACTTTATATTATACTTATTTAAAATATATATACAATACATAAAGGCACAAATTCTTCCTTTTTCCTTAGGTGACCAGTCCAGTCCCGGCTCTGCTACGTACATACGTACATAGTTCAGGTCGAGTAAGCAATTCACGCAATTCATATACATATCTGCACAGACTGAAAGTGTAAAAGTATTGATAAAGGATATGGTAAAACCAATAGCTTGAATACCGTATGATTTGCTATAAAAATGTTGTCCCATGTGTAATGGTTTACTTCACATTATTAGTAATAAAAAAAAATAATTAAACAATTCCAATTGTGTAAAGTATGCTATTCAACTGGATTTTCGCTTAATATAAAGTTTTCGAAAGATATTATATAATAGTTTCATGTAGTAATGGTCAAGTAATGGCCTTTGGCTGTTGGACCGCTCGTACCAATACATACATACATATATTTTAGTATGACGCAAATTAGTAGTAAAAGGACATTTACGCATAATAATAAGTCGTATTCGAATACATAATATGACTTTTATAGTTATAATGTGTGTAATTTATTTGGAACACGAGAGCGGTAAAGGTTAACGAAAAGTCATCACGTGTATCATATCTGACTGTGATATTCAAACTTTTTCAATTTTTCCGCAATCTAACAATAAATTCTGCGCTTTTAATTTAGAACGTAGCTAAATACATGTAAAAGCGACCTTGGAATATACATATGTATAAATGTATCTCATTATATTTCAATCATAGCAATTCATCACAGATTCACTTTTCTAAATAAACGATATAAACAACAAAAAGTCTTCGAAAAAGAACTAAACTTTCAGGATCTTCTACAAAAATATTTTTTGACGTAGAACTATGCTATTAGTGGTCGTTCAGTTATTCTAATTCGATTTCAAATTGGGCCTTAAAACAATGCACTTATGAAAGATTAAGTTGGAATGCGTTAGCAGAGTGAATGATGAGGTTGGTAATATGTATGTGACAGATAGACCGTTGCGGCGCTCCGCCGAGTAAACAATGTTGTAAACCCCTCAACGAGACTTTTTTTTATTCAACAAGCTTTTTTTACTCTACCCTCTATGTCTCCTGACAACTAGATCCTACAGTTAAGTGGAATTTAGTTTTCTAACCTAGAAGAAGGCATCTGTGAATGATTAGTTTAATTGAATGATGAGGTTTGTTGTAGTGTTTCATACAATGTCCCAACGAGTCTCATTTTACACTATCGCCTTTGTCTCCTGACACCAAGATCTTACAATAATAACAGTTAGAACAATATTTTAAATTATGAAAACGTAAGAATGACGTTTTATAAGAGTAATAATCAGTTTATCTGGTGACATACAGCCAGTCCACGATTTCTTCAACAATATGCACAAAATATATGTCCTATAAATCAGAGCATCGTAGCCTCTGGATATTCGCGGCAAACATTGTTTACGACTCGTAGAGTTTGTCAGCTACGAACATACATACATATGTACTTCATCAGCAGTCGCTAGTTATTCCGTATATGCATAGGGACAAAACACTTACTAACATCGGTTTTCTCCCTCAGACGCGATCTCACTCGCACGCATTAGGCCGAAGTGCTATTCGGTGCACAGGTTACGATGCTCTGCTATAAATGACCGCAATAAACGAAATCATTCTCAATACCAATGATTTGGACAAGAAATTGTTATCAAATATGAAATTAATTAATCTTTCTAGACCAACAAATCCTGAATTTTTATTTCAACATATCGAGCCTATCTACTTTTAACCATAGAAATACATATTCTTAAAATTCAATATTATTATAGACTTCATACATTAGACTGTCTAACATTACTTAAATTTTCACAAACGACAACTCATATGAAGCCCGTTATTTTTGAAAATAAAAAAGTTGGATTATATGAAAATAATTAGGATCGTCTTAAGGTACACATTTTAGAGAAGAAAAATTTGCCTATGACAAAACTTACAACTTTAAGACAGGGAAGGGGTGAGGAAGTTCTTTAATTTCGTGTAATTGTTCAGCGTTGCAATGCACCGTACCATTCGTAAAGAAGTTTTATAAAAAAAAAAACCAAGCCATAATTCAAAATCCAGCAGCTGAAAGGACCACAATAATGTATAATATGAATCAATCGAATTGCGGACCGTGAGCTTCGACCGTGAACGTTTCGTATATGACCGACCGCACTTTAATTACACTAACGACGGGGGGGCGCTAAGGGGTTGACGCAATCAACTTTATCTGATTCATTGCCGTGATATTATTATGTGGTGCTTATAATTGAGAAAAAAATCGTGAGCAGCGTGCGGGTCGAATCCGAAAAAAATTAACGCACGCAAAAATTAAACATTACGATTATTAACCCCCTCGAGCGCCGCTATTTTGCAATTTTAAATTTGTAATATAATACGATAAACGCGGGCGATTTTTCACGTCGTATTCAATTTGCGGGGAAAATTCGATTAACCGCGCTCGTATCGTACCAATTTTAAATATATGTACATAATGTATGTATATGTTCATGGTGTATGTCTAGTATAATATGTTCGTTCGAAACGACATTAATAATAATAAATTTTCCGAGTATATATGAAGTGTGCGTGTACTCTATGTTGTTGTTGCGGATAGAGTCATGCAAACTGTAGACTGATTCCTATAATTCAGACAAAAATCAACATGTAATTGTTGAAATTGTAGGATAGAGTCGTATATTAAGAACACGAAATGGGATAAAAAAATTGAAATAAAGTTAAATCATTTATGTATGTATGTCAATTGAATATTAAGGCTTATTTTTTTTACTACATATGTACATATAGTTTAATTTTAATTTGGAAATAAAATTAAAAAAAAATCTAGTTTGAATTGTTTAGCATGCTTTTAGTGAGTTATTAAATTTATGATAAAGTAGTTAATAATTACATATGTACATAATAAATGATCAGTAAATAAAATAAACTGTCCAAAAATTTAGTTTCCATATCCGTATAATGCCCAAGAGAGTGCACTTTATTTGATTACCAAATAAAATTAACTACGATTATTTTAAAATATTTCAAGGAAATCAATCGGTCAATATAATGGAATATATGTATGTATATATTAATTTGACATTGATTTTCAATTTTGAAAATAATAACCGAGGTAATTAGCAAGTATAAAACTGGTGTAAAACCAAACCGAAAAATTACATGAAATATGTATGTATGTGCAATCGGTGTTAAAAGATTCAATATTGAAATAAATGGAACTGAACCGGTTAAAAATAAATAAATAAAAAACAACTAAATTTATAACAAATGAGAACAAGATTTAATAAAATAATTTATTTACACTAATAAAAAATCAGAATAAATCTATTACCCGTATTGAAAATTTACAATGGAACTAAACCGGTTCAAATTTTTATAATGAATTCATAAAAGAAACATTAAAATTAGTAAAAAAAACTATTCCAAGTGCAAATGTGATAATTTTCAATTCCTTTTACACATGTTATCCGTTCTTAGATACGTGCTACATAGAATAATAGTATTATATTAGTTTTCATACAAAATATAATTGGAACGGAACCGGTCATTAAAAATATTGAACCCAAAACATCTCTCATTTAATTTCAATATTTATACGAGTATACACACCTACCTGTACCTTATTAATTATGAATACAATATATAAAAACGATATTGAAAAGTTTTTCATCGTGATTTCGAAACGGTTTCGCCGAAGTGACTTTTGAGGGGCGGAAAAAGTTTTTAATTGAAATTGAACTTCATTAAAAGCGAGCGAAACGAATCTGCTTATAAACCGAAAGTGAAGAAATAGCGTGCAACACACCGAGTAATGTAATACAATCGCCGTAATAAATATTAATTCATAACAACTACAAGAAAAACAAAAAAAAAAAACTAAACAAACAATAAGCATGTTCAACGGGTCTTTAACCCGTCTTGTAAACGAAATCAAAAACTAAAATCTACACACATTAAACATTAAAAAAATATTAAGTACTAAATTTATTACAACAAGTAAAACAAATTTAATTCAACACCATACATATATAGTGCAGTGAATTTATAAAAAGAATCGCCAGAAATAGAATTAAAGAGACTTAAAAAAAAGTCTTATCTTTCGCCACCTTTTCGTCGATACTTTTAAAGCTACGTCACGCCTAATTTTAAATACTTTACAACAACACATTTTATCGTATTTTATATAATACTCGAATACAAAAAAAAAAAAAATAACGGCTTAATGTACTGTACAGTACGCATGAGGAAAATTGCTTTTTGATGAAAACGTAGAACCATAAGGTGCCTGTTATTAAAAATCACTATAATAACACCTCAGATTCGAGAAAAATAGCATTCTATATGCGGATAGAGGACAAAAACAAAATTTTTACCTTTTCAGGTAAAATTGAACAAAGAAAACGAATTCTCACGAATACATACTATATATGTATGTATATACGAAAAGTTGTTTCTTGATAGTAGAAACTTGATAAACGATTGCTTAGGTATTATTATTTGATGATAATATGGCTTTCGGAAGACTTTTGTATTGTATAAACGCTGACCTCGTAAGCAAATTATTATTATGGAATTTCGGGGTGCGGCTTAAGGTAATTGTTTTGACGAAACTTTCAATTGATTAAGTCGAGGGGAGATTATTGTTTTAATAAAATGATACAGTTTTGGTATCACGTCACAAAACCCATGAAAAAAGTTTAAAAATCCAAGCTTCAATTGTATATCTGTTTATACAAATGTACATATGAACAAAAAATATTAAAATTTGATTAAATTTGAAACTATCAAATTTGATACACCTATCGTGTAGACGGCAAAATTCTCTGGAAGCGTTTAATTTTGGTTTTTTTTCAATTTTCATCCACCTAAGCAATGCCATGCAATTGGTCCATACAAAATGAAAGTCTCAAGAATTTCACGAATACATACATACATGTGTACTTTTGAATATATAACTACATGTTTAAGATTCATAAATTAATTTCAATACAGACATCATTTGTCGAATTTTGTTACTTAATAGTCAATAAAATACTACATACTAACATAGACATTTATTAAAATTTTCTTCGTCAAAAACAACAATGATCATAATAAGATATAACGCATAAAATCAAATACACATTTAAAAATATTATAACACCTAATATGTATATGAAGGTAGGAACAAAACGCTCAAAACAATCAAGTCATTTTCATGGGAAAATTCAAGTTTTTCCTCACCACAAACTAAAATAATCAAATGATTCCGAATACATATTCTTTATACGACATACAACTATGTCAAACCATTTGAGAATATACGAACTTAAAACTCTTTGTCCGGAAAAATCGAAGTTTTCCGCGGAATTCCGTCTTCACACTACCAATCCCCGTAATTAACACTATACATCAATATTTAAATAGCACACACCGAAAACGGATCATTACCAATTTATTACGTAAAAAAAACCAACACGATTTCAAATACATATATTCATAAAAGACACCATAGATATGCGAATTTTCATTTACGTACTCTGCCATAATACAATTACCTGGTCGACGACCACTCCCGCGACAAAATAATATATAGCCGCGAAAAATAGGCGTAGTAACATTAAATTAATTCTATTAACCACCATCCAATTTTTTTCGCTTATATAATAACATTCCACAGCATTAAAAAAACGGCGCATTTTTGCATCAACGTATATTATAAATAATACACACAGACCTCACTTTGCTAAGAAGAAAACACACAAACTTAAATTTATTATAATTATATATAAATCGAAGAAGGCGAAGGCGTGAAGTATATAATTTATAATTTATTTTTATTTTTTTAGAATATTTAGAATTGCTATTTCTTTTTATATGTTACATATTTATAATACGATAGATAGATGAGCAGAAAGGCACGCAGTTCGTGATGGGTATAGAGAAGGCTTCACAATTTTTTTTATATATTTATTTTTTGGTCCCAATTCTAAACTAAACTAGCGCAAAAGCTAAGAATTGATTTATATTATATTATATTATAGAATATACCGAGGGGGGCGTGAAAAAAAACTTTTTTTAATCGATTTTCGAAACAAACACACACAACACTATTCTATTTAAATTTTATATTAAATTTATACGATTATTATTTAATTAAATTTAATTATTGAAATGTTGTATTGGGTGACGCCAGGCGTCGCGACGCCCCGCTCCGGAGGACGCATGTCAGCGCGAGCGACCGGCTTGCCAACCCGCGGTCAACTGGGTTGTCAGGGCTTACACCCACTGTTGAATTGTTAAGGAGGTTTGTGGCAGCCCTGGCCGATGACGCCTGCATATGTAGGTGATTCCGGAAGATCATCATCGAAGGACCGCTTCGTTTCGCCGAATTCATCCTCGATCGATCCGTCGAAATATTAAAAATATATAATCCTGTACGCTCTGGTGAAAGGACGAAAATATGTCGTCGTGAAAGGGGAGGGGGGGGGGGGGTTGAAAGGGGTGTCTTTTCAATGACACAATGACGATCCATTCAGGTCGGGTCGCTTTGCACCGAAGCCTTAGTGCGATTTATGTATTGTGATCGGTTTTGGAGCGAAAATTTTCTTTGAATCTTCGATCTTTGATGCTGTGGAATTGACGAAAGCCGATCGACTGTCAGAAGTGATTGACGATTATTTTCGTTAAACAAAATATTGTCTGCCGTGTTTAAGCGTAGAATTACGCATGTACTTGTTTAGTTTCAATTATTTTATTAACACTAAGTAATGCTGCACTCCAATCAAACCAGTTTTTGTATAAAGGAACTATAGATGGATACAATCAGTACCTACCCCGTCATATTATTTTCTGTTATATTTTTGACCATTGTGGCGCATTAGGAATTCCTGTAATGCTACAATGGTCCAAACTTTAAATAAATAAATAAAATAAATAATTGATTTGTAAAGAATTAATTCATACAACTGGTCACGAATTGGTTTACCTACATACATAGTTGATATGACCCAATTTAAAAATGAAAAATAAATTTACGAGACTTTTTCGCTGCGACGATCCATTCATACATACATACATACATACATACATACATACATACATACATATATAAACATGTATAAAATTGCTTTGGGAACATCGCTGGAACTATTTAAGTTGTTTCATCTACTTAATACATATTTTTGGCTTAACTTTGAACAAATAGTGTACCGATTTAAGTAATTAGGTGTAACTATTGTGATAAATTGTAATTCTTGCTTTATTCAACGATATATGTACATACATACATATGAAAATACTGATGCTATTCGAGGAAGAATCTCGGATTTGTTATGATGTTTTTATTGCATTGCAAATAGGTGTAGTTTTGCGTCAAAAATAATAAGAAGGAGATCCTCCCTATGATACGTAAGATTGTTCTAGTTCTGAATACTTATTCAGAAAAGCGAATATGTGATGAATTCATTCAAATATAAACTATTGCAAATTGCATCTTCTAACTAACGAAGATATCGGAAAATATTTCAAATACCGATAATTCCAGAAATATTTGAAATGAATAATACGAATAATAATAATTATTGTGAATTATCACATTGTACGGCACGGCATGTGATTGGGTGTGTTAATGTCATTGTTAATTCGCACGATCTTAATATTTTGACTACTTTTTCCTACATTTCTTCAAATATGGGATTCAGCGCTATTGATTATTGTCCAACCTATGGCTAAATCATAAGGCTAAATATAATAATAAATATCAATAAGGCTAAAATATCATCAAAAACACTCCAGAGGTGAGTTTTGACCGTGCTAGCGTTTTTTACACGTGCAAAACTATCTAATAAAAACATGTGCTGCGTACCACTCTGTGTGTCTGTGCCCTCATTCATCTCATACCAATATTTTTTTCAATCTCATCCACTCATCTCACCTGTAGTCTTCCTTGCACAATTTTACATTTTCTCGGGTACCATTCTAGTACTACTTTTGTCTATCTATTGTCCGTTTTTCTATCTACTTGACCCACCCATTGCTATTTTAATATCTTTACTCTCTCCAATTTCCAAACAAAACACGGACCACGTACCTAGTGATTGTGATGTAATTCAAAAAAAATTAAAACGTGGCGTTTTTGATTGCTTTGTACTAAAAATCGGACCCTGATCACGTTTTAATGGTTGATAGTCATTTGTTTCGTATTCTTTTCTTAGCATAGCAGCAAATAATAACAATATCCCAGGAAGATCAGCGTTTTCCGTTACCTTCCAGAACGGAAACAATAATAAAAAGTGAGAACGGATTATGATTTTGGTAGGAAGATAAGACTTTTGGTGGATAAAACCAGGTAGATCTGAATTTAAAATCTTTCAGCAACAACGAATGTACTAATACAGAAACAATACGATAATACAAACAATACAAGCATTTTATACAATGCGTATTCAACAAAAATCAACCACAGCGGCATCTATGGAGAAATTGCAGCATTTTATTAAAGAAATTAGCGAACCTCAAGACAATGAATAACTTGAGATTTGCAAGAGAGATTGGAAAGGAAATGCCAATTTACAGGAACCGTTTCAATGAAAATCAGAAAAATATGCAAACTCTGATAGGAAACGATCGACATGGATCATAAACCAAGGTATGGCCAACAGCTACTAGTGAGAATCGAACCGTGACCCCTCTGCTCGAAAGCATCATATGCTAATCACTAGTCCACCCTGCTGACTGTATATGACCACCCTGCTGAATATATATATATATATATATATATATATATATATATATATATATATATATATATATATATATGTATGTACGTACACAAAATCGAGATAAATTTTCGATTTCGATCAGAATGACCTCTCAAATGTAAAGGGAACACCTAAGCAGCGAGCTACACTGTCTCAAATAAATTAATCAACATCAAACTGCACATTCATTTTCAATAGTCATTATTGTATAAGTAAAATAAAATGAATCAGATGCAATTAAGCTGATTAAAAAATGTTATTATAAAAACAAAAATATTAATCAAAACATGGGAGTGAGTACCGTTCGATCGACGACAAAACCGCAACCAGAAATTTTAATAGTATTCTGTCGCCAAACCAAACTACACATTGCACACATACCAAACCGACAATGAGTGAAATAAAACAAGTTTTGACCTTCCACAACGACCTAGTCGTAAATAGTAAAAAGTCAAAAGTCACATATAAATCAAATCAAATTTCAAACCAAAAACTAAACTGAAAAAACTTTGATTCAGGAATACATATATATATGTATATATTTAGACAACGAAGAATCAACACAGACAAAGTACCATTTCCGGTCTATCGATTTCGACTAGTTATTTTTTCACAAAAGCCACACATGGTCGTACGATGCAGACGATAGATAATTCTTAAATAATTCAAACGCGATATAAAAATATTACTTTGAAAATTTTCAATACTACTCACATGTAAAATTTTACGTATTAATACATACATATATAGAGAGTATATGATGGACCAATCTCTCGCACGGCAATGTCGAATATTGTCGGCCACTATTGAGATTCGGTCGGAGTATGACGATGATGATAATAATAATGCATTGTTGGGTTTGAGCTTGCTCGTTTGATTGCGGAACATGTGCAAACTGTGAAATGAGATAATAGCCAATAACATGCCATTCAGAAGCGTCATTGATGTGCAAATCGAACCGGAGAGCCTGATCGGATACACACGCTCATTGTCCAATCACAATAATGGCGATTGATGAATAAAATTAGGGTTAAATAAAAAATGGAATGTAATATAGTACAATCAAACTAACCAAGTACTCCTCGACGAACGAACAAGAAAATTTCTCGAGGAAAAACTTAATTTTTCCGTATAACAAACTTAAAGTTTGCATTTCTTGAAAGTGTTTATCTTTTTCTCATAGTTCAAAACTATATACATACATATGTATGTATATGTACATACATATGTATGTATGTACGAATGTATGCAGATATATAAAGTGTTCAGATTTTTTTATTTAATATATAAAATGGGAAAATCCGCATTTTCCAAGCAATGCTTCATTTCAAGAAAACAATTTTTAGCATTATAATATACATTTCATTATAATATACATATCATATTTTTAGCATTATAATATAAGTCTCTATCTAGATATTTTTTTAAATTCAATTGACAAAGGAAACTGATATTATAAAAAAGGTGAATTACACGGCTTTGCTTGGGCAGCTTTAAGTAAAATCTTTCCAAAATTCATATATGCTAGAGTATCAGAAAATACCTATAGTATATCAAATTTCGTGTTCTAAAGTGAAAATTTTAGATTTTCATAGTGGAAAAATAAAAACAGACATAACAGTTGATTTTAAGGGCAATCAAATTGCTCTCCGAAAAGGACACGAGAAACTGACAGAATATCCTTTCCATCAATACATGACAGATATGTACAAATATGTATAATAGCCTATAGTCAATGCAGAACAACGAATAGAAAATTTCAGAAGCAGCCATCATATACATATTTTTCAATTTGTAAAATTTATTTTTAGAATTTAATTTGAAACAAATAGAGAGCCAATGTTATCCATATAAGCCACGGTATAGTACACTGGTAGAGCTATTGCATACCAGTAGAGAGGTCGTGGGTTGAATTCCCGACCCAATACGCTGCTGGCGAGATCCTGTAGTTATTAAAGCACAGATCGAACGTCTCCTGGTAAAATTTTTCGATTTTTTCTAGCTTAATTGTTATGATGGATCCGATAAATCGGTATCTTCACCCTTAATTTCTCGAAAAGACGATCTATTAGCATCTCAAATTTGTTGAATCTTATAAAATGCGACCTATCTACAAATTTTCTGTATATTAAACAATTTTAGAATGTCCATAGATGTCTCTTTTGTATTATACCTACATATATGTCCTGTTATGTTTGAAATATTGTTAGTACTTACATACATACATATTATATATACAAAAATAATCTAGCCATATGGGTTGCCTTGCATTAATTCCTATCATGTATGTATGTATGTAATAAAAATAATATATATTTTCATACATCCAATATCTAGAATAAACACTTCACATTTGGTAAGGTTTGAACCAAAGTGTGTATCGGATACAAAAAAAATAAACACAAACGAACGACAAAAAATGATAACCAATTTTCATTTTAAAATGCATACATACATACAAAAGATGATTATTGAAATTTTAAAATTAAAATATAATTGAAAATTATGAGTAGTATGATTGACTTTTATTGTTATGAGCAGTCATAAAAATAAAATATATGTCCATTGAAACTACCGCGCATAGTTTTTATTTTATTCTGAATTATGTTATGTAATACATTACGATAATTCCAACGTATAAATTATAAAAGAAAATATAGAGACGCCTTATATGTATGTATGTATGTACATAAATCATTTATATGTGTAATACACACTACCATATAATATTATACAATATATACGTACATAAGTCAGCGAATTACAAACTTTACTGCTTCAAATAAATTATAATATAAATAATTTAATATTTTCCGACAAGGCGAATTATTTTACGATATAAATTAAATATTTGAAAAATGTCGACACACATACAAACATACGTATCAGAATTTTTATCATAAGTATATTTGTTCCGTGTCGTATATGAAATATGAAATATTTTACATTCGCATTTGAAAAATAACGATTATTACAAAAAATCACGTAGGTATAACATCACACGAAAGTATATCGTAAAGCTGCGGAATTTTCCCGAATAAAATCACAAAAAAATCTTTTTATAGTATAGCGTACGTCAACCGCAAAGGAACAACAACTTTGATGAGCAGAACCATAATTATTGATCCGATTTATTACATTATAGTTAGTTTCACGGCTACGGCAAGATATTAAGCACACGTAGTATGTATTATACATGTATGGCTGCTTACAATGGGAAGAAAAATGCACGTTTCCAATCGTCCAGCTTAGATATCCTGACCAATAGAAATCGCTCATTTTGAGACTCACGTATGTGAGAGGCTCATAACAAAGCTTTTCGACCAATGAGAACTTTCCGACGAAATTTAGAGATTGCCTACTGCCAAGATCGTTGGAATGAAATATAGTTATATGTATATACATACATGTGTATTTATAATATAACGGTTCTAGTCCTACATACATGTAATAGGTTCTATCAAATATTCTAAATTTTGAAAATTTAATAGAAATGTTTTTTTTTGGAAACATTAAATCAAATAACAACATCTGGTTATCATATTGTAACGTATATATGTATTAGGTGATTGGCGCTCATCGGCCTTTGTTTTTTTAGCGCTGATCCACCTGATCTCGCGCTCGCGCCAAAAACGCCTCGTATACACGATATATACAACAGCCAATAAAGTCTCGCAAACCATCGACCAATGACCTCTCAGTGTTGAGAGTATCAGCTAGGTATTAATATTGGGTGGTTTTGTTCCGTGCTTCATTCGGAGCTGGCGGGCCGACGCATCAAGAACAATATACTATCTCTACCATTCCTACTACGTCTTTCACTCTGATCTTGGAAACCCCTCTGCACGTCCACGCTACAATATTATAGGGTTTTTTTATATTTCAAAAAGGCTGTTCGTATCTTCGTCACCAAATGTAAATTGGTCGTCATATTTTATCATGAGTCTCCATCTCCTGTGTGATCACTGTTATATAGTCAGCAACGTGGACTAGTGGTTAGTATATTGTGCTTTCGAGTAGAGTGGTCACGGTTTGATTTCGACTAGCGGCTGTTGACAACACCTCGGCTTGTGACTCCAGGTCAATCGTTTCCTATCAGAGTTTGCCAATTTTTCTGATTTTCATGGAAACGCTTCACCTTTCCAGTATCTCTTGCAAATCTCTAGTTATTCATTGTCTTGAGGTTCGCCAATTTCTTTAATAAAATACTGTTGCGTGGACGTGAAGAGGGGTTTCCAGGATCGGAGAGAAAGACGCAGTAGGGTTGTAGAAGTGGTTTATTCGTCTGCACCCGTCGGCTCTCCAGCTCGGAATTCCTTCCAGTTCAAGGACGCCCAATATTTATACTCATTGGGCGCAGTACACATGCATAGATGCATAGTCAATGAGTCGAGCGATCCTATTGGCCGTAACATACGGCTCCCCTATACGGCGAGGCCATTTTGGCGCGAACGAGAGATCAGGTGATTAGCGCTCGTAAACCATCGGTCCACGAGCACCACCTACATAATCCCTACATTACAATACTGAAAAAATTTCTCCATATATTCCCTGTGGTTGATTTTTCTTGAATTCGCATTGTATAAAATGCTTGTACTGATTGTACTATTGTATTATACTTGTTTTAGTACACTTGTCGCTTTGGAGCGATCTGTAGAGGCGAGTGTACATGTTCGATTGAAATAAATAAAATGTACACATTGATTTTAAGCGATCCCAAAATTCTGACATTCGACATACATATGTATAACTGAAATGTGAACCCTTTTCAGTTAATCTTTTTTCAGAACATTTAAATGTTTCAAATTGCGATTAGTTATTGCCACTACTCTACCTATTGCAATGCAGTTAGTTCATTTGCAGTTAGTGCAACGAAACCCATGATTTTGATATATTAACCAGCAACATGGGTCAGTGGTTTCGTTGTTACTAAGCACCGAGAGGTCACTGGGTTTGATCCCGTGAGCTGACTGTGATTGAAAAGAATTTATTCTGATTATAATCTTTAATGCTGCTGGTCAGACTCGGATATTTATGACTCCATGTCGATCTTTTCCTATCAGTGTTTCCCAATTTATCTGATTTCATTGTTTAAGCAGTTCCTCCAACAAATTAGCCTTCCCAAAACGCTTCAATTCATCGTATTGTACGGCACGATTTGCCTAGGTAGACTCCAACCGTGATGGGCTTATCCTCATGTATTACATATTATTTTTCGATAATTTTCTTAACATATAGGTAGTATTTGTATTATACTTATGTATGTATCTGGTCACAGTGACGCGTTAGAGTATTCTGTAATGTTACTGTGGCTAATATGTAAATAAATAAATAAATATGGAACAACATTAAGTAAAAGTTGAAACGATTCGCATTTAAAAGAAATAGTGACGGGGAGTAATCCATCGAAGAAAATAAGTACGTATATATATATATATATATATATATATATATATATATATATATATATATATATATATATATATATATATATATATATATATATATAACTATCTTACTCTATTATCATTTTTGTTTCTTATTTTAAATGTTTGAGCTTTTCTTTTTTTTACCTATATGTGAAAATTATTAATGGTTTACTTAACATAATTATGTTTTTTTACTATCAATCTATGTAACTTAATAAACTGTAAATTTTCCAAATAAATAAATAAATAAATATATGTACAGTAACCTTAAATTTTTCACACGATAAAATTATGCAATTTTAAATAATAGCACCCCGGCGGTTTTGCGCTTCGATAACAATGTGTCAGCATGTTGAATAAGACATTTGCCAATGAAAATTAGGTATACAGACTTAATTCCCGCGTCGGAGCGCTTCACTAAAATTTAATTAGCATCGAACTAATTGACACGTGAAAACCCCGAGGCACACGGTTTCAATTTGCGGCGACAAAATGGCACGGATCAAAGGATACCGGTCAACCAGTGTTGCACAAAACAAACGATAAATAAATTGCGATTTGAAACGAGAATTCTGCTCCTGGCGTTTGAAACATTGACGAGCGCGATTCCTTGAACTCGGGCGTGAAATACATACATATATGTACCTACAATATACTGATGCTGCAATAAAATAAAAATTGAGTGCGTTTCGTACGTACATAGTAGCATTTGCCAAACTGAAGTGGGAATTCAAGGGCGAAAGTGTGGTAAAAGTACAAAGGAAAAATATATGCAAATAGTTGCCAAGCTGTGTGTTTTCAAGTTAAATTAATTATGGTCGTTTGAATGTGATCCAAGGTTTTTCAATAATGTTATTATTTCAAACAAACAAACAAACTAATGTGATATAAATTGTTTAAAAACTAAATGCATAGTTTCATCTGCAAATATATGTACATACATATTAGACCATGACTGTTTTTCTCATGTAACACGGTGGAACGGAGTTCCAGCACCAAATTTCACGGTATTTTAAATGTTTCAAAAGCAATTAGGCGAAACAATGTTCGGGCGAAAATAATGACCATCCATATTTTTAATATTCGTGTCAATGATAAAGTTATGAACATGTCTAAAAATATGTATGTACATAAAGTATATAAAAAATAAATTGTTAATTATTTTATGCCCTTCGATACATAGGAAAAGCTGCTTTAAATTTCATTTAAATGATATTTGAATATAACTTTCTTTAGCATAAAACTTTCTTTAAAAAATATATTAGTGTATACAATTTATAATTTCTATTAAATGTAAAAAAATGTATGATCCATTGAACGGTTTGGGAGATAATTGAATCCAAAATTTTAAAGAAAGAGAATACCTATAAGGGGAGGCATTATTTCCGGTCAAATTAAAAATTCGTCGTATCAATAAGCATTTTAGTTACCAATATCAAGTTTCACTTCGATAGGACTAGCGGTTTTAAAAAAAATTCACAGACACACATACACATTTTTTCTATGTAGATTATGGAAACGTGATCAGTGATCGATTCTAAGTTAGGATCAGTCAAAATCTCGAGTTAGAATTTTTGCATAATCACAAAACTATATATGTATATTGTTACTACGTATAAAGTAAAAGCCCTGAATAAAATGACGATACATGACAATATAATTAAAATAATAGTAAGATATTTAATTAAGTAAATGGATGATTTAATATAAGAGACGTATTTATTAAAATATTCATTTTTATTACTGGTAAGGAGTTACTGAGATAAAGACAAAAATTAAAATTAAAATCTACAAATAATTCAATTTTTATATATTAAAAATTTGATCAATTGAAAAAATCGAAATAATCAATAAATATAAATTTATTGCGGTGTTTGACCTTAAAAAAGACAATTGCATATAAAATAAAATATACATAATACACAGATTGTGACTTACATACATACATATGTAGTATTCCAATAAATTTGAGAAAATCATAAAAAAACACCTTGTGTACCTTTAGATTGCAAATCGTATACAAAAAAAAGTTGAAATAAATATGTAAATACTCAAAATTTCAAACACAAGTTCTTATTCTCCAAATGTCTAATTCTAATCCAGCTGAAATATTTATCTAATATATAATTCCGAAAGATACTTTGTATATACCATATATTTGTTAGTTTGGTTCGTAGGATCTGTGATATTCAATTTAATAAAAAAAGAAATGAATATTCAAATAAATTTAAATAAAATAAAACCATTCAAATTAATTTAATCAATTGTTTACTATTAGAGTAGCCATGTTTAAGCGGATAAAATTTCAAATACCGAGTGAAGCCGGGTAAAACCACCAGTTATATTATACAATTCATATTATATTATACATATAATTTTTTTCCTGTAAAAGTAGCCAGGTTTAATCAATTATCAAAGGACATATAAACGTAAAAGTAAAATAAAATTCTTCATATTTACAACATACGGATGTGAAAACTAGAAATAATGAAATATATTCAAATATAATATGGAGACATCTACAGAAGAAAACTCAAACCATTCTCACATTTCCCGGAAAAGCTCCACCCAATACGCAAACCAACCCTAAAAATCAACCCCTACAAAGTGAGCAAATCTTCACAAAACGAACACAGATGTCTCAAAATCAACCTTCAAACAAAACTAAAACACAAATTTATTAAACATTCAATATTGATCACAGCCACGTGAATAATTGAACATATTTATTCATACATATATTAATTCATCGCACGGTCATTACACGTTCAAAAACAAAATTTTACCTAACGCGAAATATCGAATGAAATAACATATAAAATGGACAAACTCGCCAACACAATTTCCATATTTATACTTGACAAATTCATAAGTGACCAAAGCGCTTGTAAACTACGCAAACGACATTATAAATGTATGAACTGCTAAACGATAAGCGTCGAAAAAGACCCGCGCTTATATTTGTCGAATCAATTATTTAGATTGCTTTTTTGTGTACGATTGACGTGCACAAATTGAAACATAAAAATTGACGTTCAATTTTTAAATCAAAATTTATCACACACACACATACACGCGCGCGCGCTGTTATGAATTTTCGCCTATTTTTTTTTATATATCTGTTAAAATGATGAATATTAAAAAAAAGTTTTTCCGATATATAATATTTACGACGTACATATGTACCTATGTACATTATAATAATGAAAACTATTTTTGAAACAATTATTATAACAATAAAAAGCTCGTTACAATGATACAAAATGTACTCTACTTATAAATACACATAATTTATAAGTATTTTCTAAAGCAACATTTTTAGTTCATCTGACTCTAAGAAGCAACATAGCATAGGTTTTATTACTTTATCTATTTTACTTATAAAGTATTCTTTAAGCCGATGATTGGCACGAGAGCATCTCAGGTGGTACACAAATTTCATCTTAATTAATTACAAAAGTCAACGTATAACTCGGTGATTACGTTAATGTCAGCCACCGAGAGGTTGCCGGGTTCAAACCTTGGGTTGACCTCGATTGAAGAGAATCTATTCGGATTATTTCTGCAGTGCTGCTTGGTCAGACTTAGATTCTACATACAAACATTTATTATATACTCGTTTTATACTCGATTTTAGCATTGATTACTAATACAGTTTCAGTGTATACGTTTCCATTTTAACCTGCTTCGAAAAAAATATGCAATTCGCCTTCATGAGATAAAAATAAATCTGTGAATATGTACATACATACATATTCAGTAGTTGCGTAAACCAGCAGTATGGGCGAAAACACACAGAGTGGTATGGGACGTCACGTGACCTTGGCTTCCCGCTGTGCACGTGCAGAATGAATATGTTTGGGAGGTCGCACGTGTTTGCATATCTATATGCAAACCGAAAAGTTTCTCCTACATTTCTTCAAATATAGGATTCACCATAATCGATCACTGTCAAGCAAGGAGAAAAAATCACCGAAAACACTCCAGAGGGGTGATTTTTGGGACTGTATACCATGTATATGGTCTAGGAGTGCTACATTTTTTAACATCTTTAAAAGTATCTAAAAAAAAAACAAGTCCCACGTTTCACTCAATGTGTTTTCGCCCTATAGCTGGTTAATTCTAACCACCGAGAGGTTCCACAGATCGAGCTCTGGGTTGACCTCGATTGAAGAGAATTTATTCGGATTATTTCTTGGACTTGGAAATATTTAACTCCAAGTTGATCATTTCTTATCAGAGTTTGCCAGTTGATCTGATTTAATTCTTGAAACGGTTCCTCATAAAATTGACAAAACTATCCTACCTACTATTTGTCACCACTATTTGAATATGATTTCTAATTTATATACGCATGTACATATGTGCAAGTTTAATATCATAATAGGTGTCACTCAGGGATAAACTCATAATGGCACCATGGTATAATATAATTTTTTATGTGAAAAAATCAATTACTTCATACAAATAAGTCAATTAAATGAAATAATTAAGTCAATTAAAAAAATATTCCAAATAAATTTGAACAGAAATTAAAATTAATTCCATCGAGTGTTCGATTGTTGAAAAGTTGAATTATAGTTATGTATATGTATGTACTTCTCTATTGAACAAAATTATCAAGGAGTTTTTTACGGCTTAATATAAACACAACTCTACAA
Source organism: Arctopsyche grandis (assembly GCF_051622035.1). Taxonomy (NCBI): domain Eukaryota; kingdom Metazoa; phylum Arthropoda; class Insecta; order Trichoptera; family Hydropsychidae; genus Arctopsyche; species Arctopsyche grandis. Next base: position 7,376,078 of record NC_135360.1, on the reverse strand, counting down.
ATGAGATCTAGCACACACGAACAAATTTTCATTTGAATTTATAATCCATGAAAATGTTTTCAGAGGCACAACGTAGAAGACGACAAAAAATCTTTAATATAAAATCTGTGGGCGTTCACACATATTCGGTATGAGTGCGCCGTTAGATATTGCTCTACGAATCTTAATATTAAAACGATTCAAAATTCTTAGTAATTGTTAGTAAGACTTATCCGCCGCTACCTGTCCCAAAATAATGAAATTGCCTAGTTAAATAATTAAATAATTCAATCGATTGCACATCTAAGAACACATCCGATGAAGTTTTAAACGCTGGAAATAGCGTTTCATTCAAGTCGGAGTCATACAAACGAGTACAACTGCTAAATTTCACACACAAGTAGTTTTGAGGAGGAGGAGGGGGAAGGGGGAGGGAGAAGAAGTTAAGGGAGGGAAGGAGGCGTGGATAGCCAACTTTCAGTTATGCCACAATGATGGATTAAAATTGAAACACTACTACGGCCACACGAGCAACAGTTTTGGCACAACGACGGGAGCGTACACTTGTTGCAAAAACCAAAAATAGCCTGGACCTGTTGCTATCCTCCTTAATGAAAGAAGAAACCCACGACATTTTGGCGAGAGGAAGGGGATAGATGGAGGGAGGGAGGGTTGAAAAACCCACCTGGAAACAGGTGCTAGTCACAGTGCTAGTGCGAGCACTTAACGAGCGACGAGTGCGCGGCGCTCCCCGGCCGAGACCGCACCTGGGACTTTGGGCCCTCCAACGAGTTCAATATCTATACGTTTCGTTGATAGAAGGCAGACGGACACTTTTGCCCGAGGGGGCCTAAATTGAGTCGGCCAAAATGGGCCGTTAAAACCGAAACGACCCACTCTTAGCGAACCGAGAAAGCAATTTCGGATAATTGAACCGTTCACACGAGTCATTAAGGCCAATTTTTAAACATTGCGCTAGCAAATTTCAACACGAAAAGTGTATGGGCTTAAGTTAAAATGTTATTCTTTTTTCTGAAATTGTGCATTTTTTGCAATTTTATGCACTGTCAAATCATCGCGTACGATTTTTAGAGCAAATCGCAGCATGTTTCGAATTTCAAAATAACATGACCTTGAATGAGAGTGAAGGGATGATTTTGTTGGTGCCAATTTACGCATGGAATTATCTTAACTCAATCATATAAAGACGATATATGGCCGTAGAAGATACAATTTTTATTACTATATTAGATACAATACAAATCACTAGTTATAACATTACTCGATAGAGAGTTGAGAAAAACAACAAATAATTCAACTTTTATACCTACATACATACCTATTTGTTTGTTTAATTGTTTTATAACATACCACAGTGTCTTCACAGGTTACCCCAATACAACACTGTGGCAATAAAATACACTAAAAATATTTTATAAACGTTCATATGAATGAATTAAAAATTATATAAAATACACAAAAAATAAATAAAAAAACAATTACAAAAACATTAAAAAAATTGTAAATAAAAAATAAATTTAAAATTAAAAAATATGCAGATGATTAGACTTAAACTACCAGTGGATTAGACTAAGCATAAATACATTTTATTAATCCCGAAAAAATATTCTAAAATACATATTTCTATTGTTTATTCTTAAGGCGAGTTGGATTATTCATTCCATTTATAAATTGATAAATATATTTGTATAGGATGTTAGTTTTATAAATGCCACTGTGCCCGAAGAAAAAGATCTTCGATCAATGTGTCTTGCCAGTGATGACATATTTATTTATTTATTTATTTATTTATTTATTTGGAAAATTTACAGTTTATTAAGTTACATAGATTGATAGTAAAAAAAATATAATTATGTTAAGTAAACCATTAATAATTTTCACATATAGGTAAAAAAAAGAAAAGCTCAAACATTTAAAATAAGAAAAGAGTAGGAAAATAAAGCACATGGAAATAAGGAACATGGAAAGTACACAGAATAAAATATAGCAATGTAATAAAAATAAGATAAATTATAAAACGTAAATAGAATTGGCAATTGATGAGTACGTAGTGATAGACGTGTAGATATCCAGAAGCATAAATATCAGCAGTTATGTGTATATGAATATAAATATACACATACATACTTGCATCCATAGAAGCGATACGGAATTACCGAGCAAACCATCACTCGTGATACCAATTGAGTTAAAATAAAATTAATAAAGCGAATTATATAGTTTTTTGGCAAGTATTTGTTCATAATATAATAATAAACAATGATTTAGATGACAATTGACGATAGAATTGAAAATAAAGTGCGTTTAGAAATATAAGAAAGAACCAATAATTAATAATGAAAACAAAAACCATAATATATGGGCAGAATTGATAGAGTGCGTAAAGATAGACGTATAAGCCTACATGCGTAGGTAAGCATAAACATATGTATAAAAATGAACATGCATCAATAATTATAAACATATATGGGCAGAATTGATAGAGTGCGTAAAGATATATGTATACGAAACTTGGGCATTGAACGCCATAATGCTGCATATGGTTCAGAGCACTCAAAGAAACATGGCATTTTGTATGCTTGGCATAGCGAGGAGAGATAGAAAAAAAGGAATACGTGGTTAAGAAGTATGACAAAAATGGTTGATGTAATGGTGAGAGTTACATCAAGAAGAAATTGCAATTACGGGTCACATAGCTAGAAGAATGGATGATATATGGATGAAATAATTGCTTGCATAGTGCCCGAGAGAATGTAAAAAGATGCAAAGGCTTCCATAGGGGAGATATCAGAAAACTGTGTAGGATGAGATGAATAAGAGTTGCGCAAAACAGAGACGAATGGAAGCGCTTTGGAGAAGCCTTCATTCAGCAGTGGATGGCGAATGGCTGGAAATCACGATAATGATGTTGTTTAGTTTATCTATCAAAATATAATATATTAAGATGAAGATATGTACATACATATATGCCTATTTTTTCATTTATATCTTCAAATATTCAAGAAAAAAAAGATCAACATTTTCCACCATGAGATATCGTTGTAAGCATCCGATCGCAAAATGGCTAACATCAGCAAACGAAACGTCATTTTTAGACACCGTCACCGTGCTATACCAAGATTGTACAACGAAACTTCGGAAACAAAATTAATTCAGTAACCTAGAAAATTTAAATTTTATTGTATGCAAATTTTAACCCAATCAGAGCTTTGTCATACACGCATCTGAAGAAAAAAATCCTAAATCTAATACTTAGAGATACATATTTTTATACAGTCTATTATAGCATAGTACGTAAATATGAGCCGTTATATTTGAAAGTGGTGGAAGTCCAGTTTACACTTCGAAAAAGACGTTTTCTGTTTGACTTAATTCACAAATTGCTATCACTTATTTTAATTCGATATGTCCAGAATCTCAGAAAATCAGAATAAACGTATTACAGGCCACCAGCATTTTTAAATTATTTTAAATTTAAAACATTATATTTAATGTTTTGTGAAATATATCTTAAAATGGAGAAAAGTATACTATTGCCACTTTCAAATATAACGGCTCATATAAAAGCATCACACTTAAATATGTATATTCAAATATAAATTATTTTTTTAATATAAATGCATATATAGTTGCAGTTCCAACAGTTGCAGATTTTCTAAATACATAGACATACAATATCGTACTTCAAATTGAGACATCGCTCCCGTAAGACCCCGGCAGCGAAGGGGTCAATAGTTACCCGAGGGGTCGAAGGAATTTCCTGCGTGGCCCATTTTTCTGCCCCATCAATCCGGACCGCTGAAGACGCGTCAAATTAATTAATGATCATGTCGGATCGTTTTATCAGCTATAAATCGCCCGGCCATCAATCACGTCGACGAGACCGACAAAACGACTCGCCCGCTTTCCCGGTCGGACTTCCGGAAAATGCGGAAAATACACTCGACTCGGGAGCCTCGTTAAAACAAACAACCCTCACCCCACACCAACCCCCTCCCCCACCAAAAGCTCGCACTTTCGACTCCAAAGCGGCGACACCCCAACTTTGACTTCGAAACGTCGAAACTGCATTACAAAGTTCACACGTCAACCGATTATACGCCGTCTACCATTGAAGCAAATGTCCACGCGTAACTTTGCACAGCTTGATAATATTGCATTATGAATTTTGCAGTGCAAAGTCATGCCATTTACTTAAGTAGTGTTTATAGTTGGCAAACTCCAAATCTCGACTCCTATTGGTCGTGAAACTTCATTATGAAACTTGAACCTCAAATTAACCTCAAATATGCAATTCATACTCAGTTCAGAACAATTTATCCGACCAATAGGAAACGCGTGTTTTTGCAAACAATCGTGAAATTAATAATCGTGTGGCTTGTTTTAATCAATTTCTAATACTTGACAGGGAGATTAGTTAGCTAAAGTGTTTTGAAAAATAATAATAAAAGTGTATTTAGACGTTCACATACATATGTATGCTAGATAAAGGTAAAAATTAATAAGGCTCGTCGACCAATAGAAATCGAAATCTAGAGTTTGCCTAATTCTAAGTTGACTGAAATGAAATATACCTATACATATGTATGTATGTACATACAAACATGATGATTGATTAATTGGATGATTTTGCTAATATTATTAAAAACACTTTTACTATGCACAAGGCCGTAGCATAGGGGGGAAGAGGGTGCTAAATCACGGTTGGTAATATTCGATACTATTTATTTATTGAAAAACCAACAGACAACAGAAGTAGAAGTGTATAAAAATAAAGAAAAAAATGTAACAAAAAATATTAGCCCAATTATCGACTATACTATATGTGTGTATATACATACATATGTACATATGTATTAGCGAGTCTATTACCAGTATATAGTAAATTTTTACTTTTACCGGTAAATCAACAAAACATATTCTCTGCGTTTTATCACATTCATCTCCTTTATTTTCTCTTCTGGCAACAATGGTCCGACTTTGCTTCATCCAGGAGAAAAAAATATACATAAAATTCTTAAGATATAGTATAAGTAATAGAACGAAAGATGAAGTAAATCAGTTCCATATTCCCAAGTATGATATTGCAGTAGTTCTATCTAAGACTAAATGTGTGTTTGTAGTAAAAGAATGGCTTCAATTAGTCATTCTAGGTAGGTTCCGTTCTCAATCTGAAGTCAGTTTGGGAAAGAAACCTACCCTGAAGAAAAAAATATATATTGTGAGAAAGGAAATGACTTTTTTTGATGAAATGAAATATAATTGGAAAAATTTCTTGAAAAATTAGATCACAACTATAGGACGACAGTGTTTTTTCTTCGCTGCTATTTTCTTAAACGACGAATATAAATTTTTTTTTTTGTCCTTTAGGAAATGTAACATTATAAAGAATTCATTATCACACATACATATCTTCTTTTTGAGCAACGTACATATATGAGTATGTAATAAATACCAATTATATTTAATATACATATGTAGTAAAAAAAGGTAGTTTATTTTTGAGATTGAAAAATCCGGCAATTTACCGGCTAACCGGCAATTGGTAAATAATTTCGGATTACCGGTAAACGGAAAATAAAATTAGATTCCCTCATATACATATATGTGAAAAAAAATGCTTGATTTTATTTTGAAAGAAATGTTCTTGAAATTTTCTAGATTTTTTAGATTAGAGAGACATGTTTGTAAATATTTTTTAGAATCTAAGAAATATGTACAATGTTTGGTTAGAAATAGAAGATACGGCTTTGATTGTATGTATGTACATGTATTTATGTATCATAAATATGTATATAGATAAAATGTGTACCTAAATAAAGCCCTCTATACATTTATATACAGTTGACTACAAGTTACCACCTTTTCTATTCGGACATCTTTATGTATAGTTGTTCAGAAAATGTTACAAATGTACAATGTATGTAGGTTAAATCTATATATTATATGTACATACGAATAAAGTTACGTCGTTCGGGAATACATTTTCTTGTTTGTTTGTGATGCATGGTGCATTTCATTTAAATTATCGTCTACACGGAGCGGAGCGTTTGTTGGTGACATGTGAAAAGACCGAGAAGAAGTGGTAAACAGCGAAATGTTCTTTATTTATTTTTAATATACAAGTATACCACAGTGTCTTTACAGGTCACCCCAATATGACACTGTGGCCAACAATTTGAAAAAGAATTTCAACAAAATAAACAGAACGAATAAAGAACACCACCAACATCTATAATTTAATAGGACAAATATGAAATTGACTGAATTAAAAAAAAGCATCCTTCGAGCCGGATTTGAACCAGCGACCTATGGATCACTACAGTTTGATTTTTGCACGTCTACAGTCCACCGCTCTACCAACTGAGCTATCGAAGGTATATCGCATTGCCTTTCGCTGCGGCTTCACATGGTGCAATGTTACGAAACAATGGACTTTCTCTTTGCTCGAGTTCAGATGATTTCAAGTTTCTTTCAAACAGAACAACAGTTGAAGTGTTAAATAGTATAAGCATGAATCTATCTCTAGATGATTACGAATATGAGTGATTCCATTTCTCTCTTTAAAAAAAAAGTGTAAAATATATGTAACTACACCGGAACAGTATCTATAAGAATAGACTTAAGATGTATCATAAATATAATTCACAAGAAAATACTAAGGCAATATCTGCAAAATATTATTAGGCAATATCTGTCTAATCCCTATCCTGCAATCAACTTGACAGACGGCAATAATTTTATTTATTTATTTATTTTATTTTTTTATTTTTACATATATACCAGGAAGGCCTTACAGGTAAATCCCAATGCGCCTTCCTGGCCAATTACAAATACAAATACAGCATTTTTATTATAAGTCGTTGAATTGCGAGACACTGAAAAAACTCGCAAATTAACGAGACATCTATGAATTGTACATAAATTTTTATTGTACATCAATCTTTGGGTTTAAATAAGTTTGAAAGGTTTAAATTAGTGGAAATGGAGGGATTAAATGGTGTATTGAAGGGCATGAAATCAGTTTCTAGTATGGATGGATTGACTCTAGATATTTTAATCAACACTTGGGACATGGTTGGACCTCAGTTACTGAAATTAATAAATGAATCGTTAGAAGTGGGATCCGTCCCGGATGCATGGAAGGTGTCTACTATTGTACCGGTACCAAAGGTTACGGGCACACATAAAGCCAGTGAAATGAGGCCCATCAATATGTTACCAATTGTTGAGAAGATGCTGGAGGAAATCGTTATGATTCAATTGAAAGAGTTCATTAGTATAAATGATTGTTTGGTTGTGGAACAGTCTGGATTTAGAGTGAAACATTCAACAGAAACTGCTATCCAATTGGTGGTTTCTGATTGGATGGAGACGATGGATGAATCTAGCATGGTTGTTGGAGCAGTTTTTCTAGATTTTAAGCGAGCGTTCGAGACAGTAGATAGGAATATTTTATTACAAAAATTATATAAGTTAGGAATAAATGGTATAGTATTAAAGTGGCTTCAATCATACTTAAATAATAGAAGGCAAAGAGTAAAAATTGATAAGGTGTTATCCTCTGAATTTGTAACACCTCATGGAGTGCCGCAAGGGTCCAAATTGGGACCCTTATTATTTATATTATATATAAACGATATTGTTAAGGTAATTAAGATGTGTAAAATACATTTGTTTGCAGATGATACATTGATATATATAATTGGAAAGAATGTTGATGTAATGTCTGAGATTTTAAATATAGAATTAAATTATGTGAATGACTGGTTGTGTGAAAATAAATTAAAGTTGAATGTGAATAAAACAAAAATGATGTGGTTGAATGGTAAAAATAAAAATATATTGAATGAAATTAGAATTGATGATAAGTTAATTGAAAAAGTTGAAAATATAAAATACTTAGGTGTATACATAGATTCAGGACTAAATTTTAAAATGCACGCTGACTATATAATAAAAAAAATGGCTAGAAAAGTTGGTGTATTATGTAGATTAAGAAATATTTTAAGTAAAAAAAGTAAAATTTTAGTGTTTAATTCAATTGTCTTGCCACATGTGGTTTATTGTGCCACTGTGCTTAATTTGTTTAGTGGCCAAGATTTAGAAAAAATGCAAAAAATACAGAATAAAGCTATGAGAGCTATTTTGAATGTGAGTAGATTTAAGAGTATTGGAAGTATGTTAGATGAATTAGGATGGATGAGTATTAGAATTAGTCTAAATATTAGTACATTGTCTTTTGTTTATAAGTTAGATCATAAGTTATTACCTAAGTATTTTGATGATTATATAATAAGGAATAGAGATAAACATAGTTTTTATACTAGAAATAAGGACAAACTAGTTGTAAGTAGAGTAAGAAAGAATAAGACGGCTGGGGGTGTTTTTCACAGGGGTGTGCTCATGTATAATGCCCTCCCTGAGTGCGTCAGGTCTGCTAAAAACATGGATGCATTCCTGCGAGGTGCGAAGAGACACCTCTGTGAGGGACAGTACATATAAGTTAATTATAAATTTTAGAGTTAAGTATAATAATTAAGATGTATTTTTTTTTTAAATTAGCTTGATAGCTAAAATATATATAAATAAATAAATAAATAATCAAATTTTTCAAATAGTGGTGACATAGTAGGTAGGAAGGATTTTTAGCCAATTTTTTTTTCCGGGAACCGTTTCAACAATGAAATCAGAGAAAATTGGCAAACTCCGATAGGAAACGATCAACCTGGAGTCACAAATCCAGGTCTCACCAACAGCATACTCTGAAAAATTCATTTTCATTCAGGGATAGAACCCGGCACCTTCTTGACGGTAAGCAGAAGCTTAACGTCCTGAGCTATGCTGCTGGCTATGTAAATTCCTGCAGCGAATTGAATTTTTTTCTGAGAAGGCAAATAAACCCGCATCATACTGAAGGGATTTATATGTATATATGTAAATACTCGTAGATATATAATAATAGCTTTTCTTGAAGAAAAAGATCTTCGATCAATGTGTTTTGCCAGTGATGAAGTATGGATGTGAAACTTGGACATTGAACGCCAAGTTAATAAACAACGACCAATACACTCAAAGAAGTATGGAACGTTGTATGCTTGGCATAACCAGGAAAGACAGGAAACGGAATACGTGGGTTAAAAGTATGACAAGGGTAGGGGATATAATGGATAGGAAGAGTGGACGAAAAAATGGACGAAAGGTGGACAAAAAAAAATGCTAGAATGGTACAGGACAGAATTCAAAAGGGTAAAAGGAAGATCGCAGCGAAGATGGGTAGACGAAATTAGGAAAATGTGTGGGGTGAGATGGATAAGAGTTGCGCAAAACTAATACGAATGAAAGCGTGTTGGAGAGGCCTTCATCCAGCCGTAGCTGTAGATGATATAATGATAATAATAATAATAACTTTTTATTCCAGACGATCGGGATAATAATGCAACCCCCATCGTCTATATAAATAATATGGGTCTACGTGACGAGCTAGAATGTTAAATTACAGAAAACACAAATATCGCAAGGCAAAGATCGAAAATCGAAAGATCTCAAGTCGAAAGATCAAAAAAAAAAAAGGGTGCATGGAAAACGGTACATACTCACTTAATTTGCTCGAGCAGGGTACAACAGGAACAAGAGGAACAGGCTTTTCCTCCCGTATTCTGCGCGCGCACATTAATACGGGAGGAAAAGCCTGTTACTCTTGTTCATGTTGTATACTGCTCGCGCAAATTAAGTGAGTATGTACGTGAGTATGTACCGTTTACCATGCACCCTTTTTTTTTGATCTTTCGATTTAAGATCTTTCGATTTTCGATCTTTGCCTTCCGATATTTGCGTTTTCTGTAATTTAACATTCCGGCTCGTCACGGAGACCGAAATAATATACATACAAATACCTATAGATAAAATAAATAAATGTAATACAATGAAAATAATAATATAAAATAATAATAATAATATCAATTTATCGCGGTATAACTATCTAATTATACATATTTATAACATTTATATATGTACTTATATTTTAAATATTTTACCAAAATGGCAATAAACTTGCAAATACATATACATATATGTAAATTTATAGATTATAAATTTGAAATCAAACTCAAATAGTAGGTAGGATGATTTTTGCCAATTTGATGAGGAGCTGTTTCAACAATGAAATGAGATAAATCGGCAAACTCTGGATAGGAAATAAACGGCTTGAAGTCTCGAAAATACTCGGAATAAATTCTAATAAGAAAAACTCGGAATAAATTCGTTTCAATTGAGGTCAACCCAGGGCTTGAACCTGGAGGCTTCTCGGTGGTCAGCATTAACGCAACCATGAACTATACTGCTGGCTTCTAATAATAACATTCGAAAAAACTAAACTTAAAAGAAACTCGACAGATATACATACATATATCCAAACTATATACATACATACATATACATATACATATTTTTTTTTTTTTTTTTTTTTTTTTTTTTTTTTTATTATTCATATACATATATTTACAGGATATAATGTTTATTACAAAGTTGGACATGTATTCCTTATCAGATAAGAATGTATGATATGAATGATATGAATGTACATCCCCAAAAAATACCCACTCACACACACAAACACGTATTAGTGAATGAAAAGTCCACCATACGTAGAGGGCGAAGATGAGGACCGATCGATTTTTCTTTCAACCCGTTTCCCACCGCGTGCAACCCCGTTTCCCGTTTTCGTTTTGTAAGTCACGAGGCAAATGGGTCACGAGGGTACAAATCGATACACACGCCCACCCACCCGACAACACGTGCTCCTGGACGTCCTGTCGACCCCACAGGACATACCCTCATCTAAACATCATCACATCAAAACAATAATAATAAATCACCGAGATTGAAGTGCATGAACGTAGATCGACGTATACACTATGTTGATATTTCTTGCGTACCAGAATTGTCTTAGTACGTTTGTTTTATTTATTTTATTTTTTAACATATTAGCCACAGTGACATTACAGAGAGCTCCAACGCGTCACTGCGGTCAGTCATACAATCATAAAATCATAATAATAATAACCTTAATCATAATAATAACAACCTGCTATATCTTCATGGAAAAATCACTGACATTTATAATTGATAAAATCAACCACTGGCGTTGCTCAACAACCACTCAACCAGTTTAGCACAGTTTACATTGAAGCGGTCAATTTCACCAGCAACCCGCTTGAGCAGATATATCGCACTAGATATTTGAGACGTTGCCAACATACTTGTGCGAGCCACAGGAGGAGCAAACAAATCCCTGAACTTACTAGGTGCATAAAACTTAAATTCATTAAGGCCCCGAGGATTGTGTACTATCCCATTTAATAGCTTAAAAAAGTGCTTTCCCAATAACATAACACGAACATCATATTAGTTTTCTTAATGACGGTCATTAGTAAACAAAACCAGATGATGCATCCTAGTAAATAGACGTAGTATTTCGTCAAAAACTATAAATAAAATACCCCCGAATAATAAATTGATCGACCGAAACGTTTCACTGGCAATAACGATCCAAATCTAATTACATTAGATCCGTATACGTAAACGAACGTACGTCGGAAAATTGGAAAAATTTTCCGCTGGCGAGTGAAAACACGGTCAAGGTCGCCGCGTAATAAATTCAGATGTAATTTAACAATTTGATTGATGATTACTATATTACATACATATCTGTTTTACGATATATTTTTGAAAAACGTAATCGTCGCGCTTTTAACTAATGCGGATATAATGAAAGGCCGTATACATATTATACATAGACATAATTTATATAATATATTGTATAATGCTTGCATGTTCGTCGTTTCATATTATGTGCAGTAATTTCGGTTTGAGAATCGCGGTAATGGGGCGTGGGATTGAGGGATGGATGCGCGCGTCAGAGCGAGACGCATGCATCACATCGTATGTTGTCATCTCACTCTTCCGCATATAAAAGTGTCTGGTAATTTTTGAATGCTACACCATTATATTATAACGTGCATAAAAAAATGAAATCGTATCAAATTTGCGGCAGTTTATCGTATGTGAAATTTGATATGAAAACTGGAATAACTTTTTTAAACTTATTATGATTTATTAAGAATTAAAATTTTATTTATTGAGAATTAAAATTTAATTCAATGTTTGAATTTATCCGATTCAACCATTTATAACTGTCATCTAGACGTACATATAATATATGTATATACATATGTTTGGTTATATAATTTTAGATATATGGTGGAAGCGCATTTTCGGTCAATTAATTTCCACACTTTTTCAGAAATACATACATTAGACAAAAAGTTTGCTCAATACTAAGTTCTTCAATTTATAAATGATTTGCTTATTATTTTCCATGATACATATATTTACACACACATTCATCATTTAAAGCCATCTACTGCTACATACATAGATGAAGGCCTCTCCAATACGCTTCCACTCGTCTCTGTTTTCCGCAACTCTCATCCATCTCATCTCACACATGTTTTTATAATTCCATCCACTCATCTTCTATTTTATTGTACATTAATCATACTCAAATAGTGGTGACGTAGTAGGTAAGAAGCTTTTAGCCAATTTAATCGGGAACCGTTTCAACAATGAAATCAGGAAAATTGGCAAACTCTGATAGGAAACGATCGACCTGGAGACACAAATATCCAAGTTTGACCAGCAGCACTACAGGGGTCTACGTAACGAGCCAGAATGTTAAATGACAGAAAACACAAATATCGGAAGGCAAAGATTGAAAATCGAAAGATTTTATGTCGAAAGATAAAAAAGGGTGCATGGTAAACGGTACATACTTACTTAATTTGCGCGAGCAGGATACAACAGGAACAAGAGGAACAGGCTTTTCCTCCCGTATTCTGCACGTGCACATTAATACGGGAGGAAAAGCCTGTTCCTCTTGTTCCTGTTGTATCCTGCTCGCGCAAATTAAGTGAGTATGTACCGTTTACCATGCACCCTTTTTTATCTTTCGACTTAAGATCTTTCGATATTTGCGTTTTCGGTAATTTCACATTCTGGCTCGTCACAGAGACCGGTACATACATATGTATATAATATACATATTAAAATTGACCTTTTATTTACATAGATCCCTTACTGTAAATAAACTAAGATAAAGCCGCATAAGCAATGATATGACAATAATACTGATACGATTTAAAAAATCTTCAAAAGTCATATAAGAAAACATGTTGAAAAACAAATAACTGAACTATGACTATCAGCCAGCGATAAAGTTTCTGCTCTCTATTCATAGAACATATGTATGTATGTACATATAATATATACATATATACATGTGTATATTTTTTAGTACAATCTTTAACACCCTAGTTACATATGTATGTATGTACATATATAGAAGATCCGTTAGATCATAGGAATCAACACTCCAAAGTTAAATATCGATCAGCTGAATGAAGTCGAATTTACTTAATTTAATATATTCGTGTATACAGACGTATTCAGTGTATTTGTATATTATACAGTGTATTCGTGTATGTACATATGTATATACGAATATTCTTAAAAGGCGCAAAAAAATCAACGACAAATTAAATTCCATTCCATCGAACAAACCAAACAAAAATCCATCACGGCAAAAAATCTTTGATGTACAAAAATAAACACGAAAAGAAAAAAATTAAACGACCACCCCTAAAAGTTCAAAGTAAAGCAGATCAAATCCATCGACATGAAATAATCAATCTACACTTCAATTAAAACGACAAATTAACACATTACCCGCCGCCACCCGCGATCGAGACCTTACAAAAACAAACGACACCACCATGAAAATTCACATCGAACGAGAAGAGAGAGAGAGAGAGAGAGAGAGAGAGAGAGAGAGAGAGAGAGGGAGGGGGAGGGAGGGGGGGGGGTGAAATTTTGATTTACGACTTTCGACCCGGATAATCGAGGTGTTCGTAATTTTTTTCATCCCTCCCACATAATACACGACGACCCGCTCCACATTTTGCGTCCTTGGCGTAACTTACGAATCGAGCGATCGAGACGCTCTCCGACCCGCGTGCGATAATCGATACGATGGCCATTGTTATGTGACACGTGTCTTCACACGGTGGAATCAATCACGCCGGATAATGCGAACAAACACGTGTGACCGATAGTGTACATACGAATACATATGTTTGTGTATGTGTCCATTCAAATGGCACCGGAAGTAAGAATCCATAATAAATTTATGACTGGAGTTTTGATGTACTATTTATGATATGAAATTGCGAATTTATTTGTGGAGGGGGAGGGGGTGACATATCAATCAGCATGTGTGCATATTGAATAGGTATATAATTCTTTCAGAATAAATATACGTTATTAATATTATATGAATATTGCGTTATTAATATTATATGAATATTGCGTTATTAATATTATATGATTATTGCGTTACTAGTTTTATGCCCGTTGAAAATTCAACGGATGGTTTCGGAAAGAAATTGATATGATTTAAAATAAAGTTACATTACGAATAATAACAATTAATCGGATTCGGAACTGAAACAGGAATCGGGAATCGGAACTGAAACTAAGTATGTAGTGATATATTTAAAATATTCTCGATATTTTCAAGATTCTAATAAAAGATTTATCGAGAAACGAGAATCTCGAATTTTCACAATAAAATATTCTCCGGAAATGAGAATCTCGAAATATCACAATAAAATATTATCGAGAAATGAGAATCAAAATTTCTTGAGAATTCTCGAGAAATGTCGTGACGAGATTTCTCGATCATAACCTCTAATCCAAACCTAACCTAACCTAACCTAATTCCATCCCGCATTACCCTTAATTCCATCTCCGCGACTCGCCCGGGTGCCCTCATACAAACGAGTATCTACTTTTGAAATTTTCAGATTTAAGAAATTTCCAGAATCATACAAAACATTCCTTCCCCTCCGAAAAAAAAAATTAAGAAAATTGTTCCATTTAAAAACAAAATCGCATTCAATTCATCCTAAGGAATGAAGGGAGGGGGGGGGGGAATGCACTAAAATCCCAGCTTCGTCAACCGAGGGTGAAAAGCAACCACGTAAAAATAATCCAAGCAACAAAAAAAAATCCAAGAACATTGCAATATTTAGCCGAATACTCACTTACAAGCTGTAACTGTAGCTGAGTTGATACAGTAACCGATGTGGACGTTTATCGGTTCGCAAACGTGCCGCAAGCCACGGAGTGTCAGTTTTTGCGACGAATCAAAGAAGGTTCGCAGTTAAGCTCCTCGTCAATCAAAGAGGCGAACCTCCAACAAATTTCGAACCGGTTTATTTGCACAATAGCGGATTGGACAACTCATCAGCCCGAGCTCGGAACGAGCACTGTGGAATGTGGCATTTCGGCTTGTGTTGGCGAGAACGGCACGTACGCACCTACCGCGTGCTACTGTATCCACTCGGTTACAGTTACAGCTCGCAAGTGAATACCCAGATTTACAAATCGTACTCGTGCAGCGTAATAACAATCTTTGTCGTCATTTTAACATTCAAGTTGACCCCTTTTCGCACAGCTACTATACAACATGCATTCATACATAATAGACGATCTCGTTTCATACCAGCACATCAACAAACCAATTCAAACTTTACACCCACGCACATCAAACCGAAACCCAATCCGTTCTTTAACCACATGAATAACCCACGAAAATCAAATTGTCGCCTGATTGAAACTTGAATATTTTAAAACTAGAAACGCACCACAAAATCTACATACATACATACATACATACATACATACATATAAACACATTACATAAACCGTCCTAGCATACGAACTCACCTCAATCTTCCAGCATCACTTACCTACATACGTATACATGTACATACATAATAAAAGACAAATATATCCGACATATTGAAACTCCCACCGTCTTCATCTTCATCTTCTTCACGAGACTTTTCAATTTTCATCCGAACGACATACACTCACGTGCATACGTACATACATATACACATATATGCATGTACATAAGTTTATTACACATATAAAGCTATTCAATATACATACAGTATAAGACGCAAACACGTTCGAAAGCTTCCCGGTAAACTTTTGTTTGTGACATATAAATCGATATGAAACTTTTCACGGAAAAATACCCCCATACGCGCGTATGTGTGTCCGTCAGTCTGTCTGTGTATATATATATACATATATACAAATATATTTACGTGTACATTTTTCGTATTTGTGTGTATTTGTGTATTATATAGCGGCGACCTAAAATATAATTGACCTTTCGTAATAAAGTTAATATGAAAATTTACGAAACGGAACGTTCGCAGTTTTCCAATTAAGAAAATATATTTGATATAAACACGTACATATATCAAACTTATTGTTGATTATTATCATCACACTTATTGCGATCGATTCGACACAATCGAGGTATTGTTTTGCGATAACAATGGATGACATCTTGCCCGATAGGTGGCTGTCTCCCTTCTCTGACATTTGAATGGGGGGGGGGGGCTATCTATCTGTTATTGTATGCGATCACCTGCTCGTTGAAGTATGCGGTCTAAGCTATAATGCGACGCAGTAAAAGCTTCAATCCGACAAATTTATACTATTATTTCAAATTATTTAAAATGATCGTCGTAATAAGTGTGAGTCAACATTTTGAATCAAAATAATGAATTGAAAAAAAAAAAAATATATATATATATATATAAATATATATATATAAATATATATATATATATATATATATATATATATATATATATATATATATATATATATATATATATATATATATATATATATATATATATATATATATATATATATAATTCAATGCATATAAAATGGATGTTGCACAATCGTTAATAAGAATTTTGCAGTGGGCGAAATATATATCGAATTGTGTCAACGCTGCGGTGGACTTTTGACGTCGGAAAATTGGAGCAATTTTCTCGACGTGGAAAAGTGACTTTTCTATAATACTGCAGAGCCGATGTGACCTCTTTTATTTTTTATATTTCCATTTTTTCTTTCTTTTCCCTTTAAGCTCAGAATTGAAAATTGTCGTGTGTTCAAAACAACACGTTTCGTTCTGTAGATATACATAAATACGTACAACAGTCTGTATTAAATAATTCCTTTTTTTGCATATAAAAATAAATTGTGATCGATAGATAACGATACGAAATTATTAACCTTTATTGTGTAAATAGAGAAAATCGTAGGAATTAAATATGTACATAACAGCATTAATATGATGTAAATAATATGGGTTAAAAACAGATTGTTATCTGTCTAAATTTACAGTTTTAAATTTGCATGCAAATAACATACACTTTGTGTGTTTAAAACAAAATAAAATAAGCTACATACATATTACCAAACTACGTACATGGTGTTAAAAAATATCTTAAGTATTGGGTGACTTTTTGAATATTAGTTACATTTAAAAATTGAATGTTTTTAGTCAGATTTTCATAGTATTGCTCAATAAAATCTAAATTTATTTTAACACCAAAATTTCAGACTTTTCCACACCCCGTACATAAAACTACATAGGAAAAATAAACGCATCATCATTAAAGCACACACGTAATTGAACAGAGACTAAAAGTGAACTATAATAGATACAATACATACACACAAACAAAAACACATACGATTAATAAAATCCACATTCGCCGTTAACACATTTACGACTGTCATAATAAAAATACGACTCGTCTAATTTGTGATTTAAGAGCGTAAAAGTTCGCGTTTACGAGATCACTCCACCATCGCTATCGTAACCGAGTCTAACGAGAATTCAACAAAAGGCACAAAGTTCTTAATAAAAAAACACAACGAAATGGACATTGAGATGGAAATCCATGTACAGATTTATCTGCAGATAAATCGGCAGACGGTTCGTCTGCCGTACCAGTTTCTCATCGGTCTCGTCTGCCAACAGATACACAGATTATCTAGATCAGATTCTACCGATAAATCTCTCTGTGAATGACCACTTTTAAAAAAATATTTGATATTCATCCGCATAAAACTCACGTTTTTTTGGTATATAGATGGCGCTAGTGCGAAACACACCGGCCTTTTTTGGGCAGGTGTCTTATTTGACGATCGCCTTTGATCCCAGCCATTGACTTGTCCATCCTCAAACAGATCCACTCCTGCGCAATCGACATCGAGCCACGTCACCGCGAGTCAGAGAAACGGCCATCGCGAACACTGAGACAAAATACAATGAAAAAATTAAAAATTTAACGGAAAAAATCACTTAATAGACACAATTACACATTATTAAACTACAAAACCTAAAAAAAAAAATATATATAGATAAAGTACATAATAGCATGTCAATATTTTCCGATATGGTTGAATTTGACGAATGAATTTGGAACACATACGTCATTTATGTATCAATAATACACCGTATAATGTGTGTATGAAAAATAAAATAAAAAAACTGTACACGACAACTATATTTTTAATATACGAATTTAAATTCAATCACTACTCGAGGAAGAGAGTCGAAAGAAGGATCGTTTTCTGTCATCTTTGACGGATTTTAATACTAGGCGTAGATTGACGTTGACGTGATGCAATATACGTACGTACTAAGAGAAATTAATCAAAACTTAATTTAAAAATAATATTATCAAAGTAAACACGATATTAAAACTGTCGGGGAACGTTAATATGTTAACATTACATATTAAATTTAAAGTTCATTCAAGTTTACACCATACAGATGCAACAAGTGTCAGCAAAAACAAATAAAAGTAGACATATCAAATATTCAAAAATCTATTTATCTATCGAATTTATGTAAATACGCTGAATGTCAACGGGCCCCACATTTCATATTATGCACTTTTTTCTGACTAAATATTTACATTTATTACTCTTATATAAAAACGAGTTCGAATTTTCGCATGATCACAAAACTTCATCTATTGTTACTACGTACATAGATAAAGTAATAATAATACTATAATAAATTAAACGAACAAAAAAAAAGCATATCCAATCGTTACCCCTATTAGTAAACCTCGTCAATTCAAAACATTGTTTTTTATTATCTTTTTTAGTATACATAGGTACTATTCCATATATACCGCCAAATAAAATATTTAAATATATATTAAAATATAAATGAAAAAAGTGATATATGATAAAAATCGATAAAACAGTTTTCATTTGGCTTGAAAAAATATAATTTTGGACTTAAAAATAAAAGCGCAAACATGTTTACATAATTATATAAGTCCATTTTTTCACTACCATAAATTATAATAAAAACTATAAAAATCTAAATTTTTAAATTTTATAAAAAAAATCTACTTTTTATTACACTTTTATATTATTGAACAAGAATAAACTAGCATTCAAATAAAATACGCAAACAAAAAAAAGTTCAACACAGGTAAATCGACTAAAGCTGAATGATCGGCTTGACAGAAAATCTATATAATATAGACTAGTCTGTCATTAAATTAAAATCAATTTAACGAACGGAAGCACTTCCGACCACTAAAATTCTGAACATATCGAAAACCAAAAACAAGCGACACAAACCTCAGAGCAAAACACCGAACCGACTTGTGAGGAACAATACATCGCGAAAGTAACACGAGACATTTAAAATCGTTTCGCCGAGCTCAAAAGTTCAAGAAAAATATTTACATCTGAATGTATGCATGTATATGTATGTCCGTTGGAGTGACCTTTTTCGCGAGCCGCCCCTGGATTTTTAGTTCGCCGATTCATAAACGGCAACCGGTAAGGCCAACCGGAACAGTATGAATGTCAACGCATTGTCTGAGTCGACACTTCCGAAACCCACTATTCTCACTCCCCCATCCCCCCACCCTTGCTCTCGACTAAATATACACACGCACAACACCCCCCCCCCCCCCCCCACTCGCCCCAACCCGAAATGATGATAGTAATACTATAGTATAAAAGTTAGCCTCTTATCAGCCGCACTCGTACTTCCGATTTGATTCGAAGTTTTTTCAACGTATTAAGGGATTAAGGGTTTTATAGAGCAAAAACAAAAAATAGCACCGAAACTTTGTATCTACAAAATTAGTTAATAAAAAATAAAAATAAAGACTGCTGTTAAAATTCACTGCGCGGTTTTTATTTAAAATTATACAAAATTTATATTTGTTTTAATTTTTTTCATAATGAAAATTAATAAATAATCTCATATGTACATATTTATATTGAGATGTCTCGTAATATGACGATTGGTGTTAAAAATAATCAATATACATATAAAAATAATCAATATCAATATATGTACATATATAAAAAAATATTAAAAATGTATAATAATAATAAGGGATTGTACGAACGATACTGTATAGTTGATTTATAGGTCCACGTTTTATATATAAGAAGATTAAAAATCAAAGTTTGATAAAAAAAAAACGGATGTGACAAACCCATGACTTTATCTGCGTATGTGACGAATATAAGAACGGTTCCGCGACAAATCACTCACGGACTCAACGGCGTTACGTGCACGAAATTACACTCACAGATAAATGTACGCTATTTTTGTACGCTATTTTAATAATTCCGTGCGCGTAATGTCGCATGAGTGGTTTTTCCCGTGAGTGATTTATATGTGATTGTAATGACCGTGAGTGATTTGTCGTGTGAGTGATTTATCTATGAGTGTAATGGACGTGAGCCAGTTGTCGCGTGATTTGAGTGATTTGTGATCATGAGTGATTTGACGTGACACCAAAAGAAGATTAAAAATCAAAGTTTGATAGAAAAAAAACGGATGTGACAAGTCCATGACTTTATCTGCGTATGTGAAGAATATAAGAACTATCATAAACAAAATTCTGACACCATTAATAACACTGCATAGAAATACACAAATACCGTCTATGAGAACATTTTCGTCACAAGTTTTAGTAGTACAAATTGTAGGAAAACTAAAATGAAAAATAAATAAACATAAAATGTCAAGAACATAGAAATAATTTAAAAGGTCAAAATAAAATATTGAAATATTATTTTCAAAAAAATTATTACTTCCGGTTTACAAATTTTATCTTAACTTAAAAACGCCACTTACCAATTAACCAAACTCCGTTCTCGGATTGACAGAGAGAGAGAGAGAGTTTTATACAAGCGGAAACTCCTCTACTTTGAACCCACCCTTATACGTATACATATACAGATATACGAGTATATGTACATATATACATATATCCGTACCAGAGTTGACACGTATTAATTTAATCGAATCGCGTTTAAATATTAACGGTTAAATTAGATTGAACGCTGTTGATATGTACGAGTGGGCACGAACGCGTCAATTTCCCGAATGACGGACAAGCCAACAAGTTGTCGCCGAGCTTAACATTTCAAAAGGTAAACTTTCACACAAACACACACACACACACACCCTCGTGGATAATTGGGGAGGAAAATTTTCCGACTGACAAAATTATCGGTTTTATTTGTCGTTCTAAATTAAAAATAAACATACGAAAGCGTAAGTTGACTGTAAAACGTAATAACTACGTTGTACATATGTACGTGTGTGTGTGTGTGTGTCGTTCAAGGCGAGTTCTTTCGGCTTCGGTGAGGTCAACGTAAATCGAAGTTTATCAAAGTCACGAAATCGTGCTATTTGTAAACGAGTGGGGTGGGGGTGGGGGGGAACATATTTTCCGTACGATTCGAAAACATGCCTGAAAACATCTGTTTTGTAAAATTGAAAATAACCCAATTAACTTGCACACACACGTGCCCGGTCAAGTTTACTCCACTATAATAATAATAATACCCAATCAAACATTCAACGTCATTATGTATGTATGTACATATACATATGCACATATGTAAATGCATGTAGGATTTAGTTTTCAACCCCAGATGAGTGCATGTACTTATAAAGTTGATGTTCTGCTTAACATTGCGATCAAACGATAGGTCGTTCCATAAACACGCTTACCACGTGTCTTACAACAGTCAGTTGTTCCCGCTAAATAGAAATCTAGCAGACAAAAACAACTAAAGAAAAACAAGTCAATGTGGGAATGAAATGGTGTAAGGGCGACAGGAGACCAAGGACAAGTCCGAATTACGAGTCGAATACTTAAATCGTATACACAGAGGCGTGCGAAGGGAGCGACGGTCCCGGGCTTAAAAATCTGAGGGCGCAAAAATCGTCATCACACATTTGCGCAACTATAATCCATACTCACCCCGTACATTTTTTTGTTATTTCGTCCATCCATCTTTCTTCCAGCCTTTAAATTTGACTTAAATTATTCAATTTAATTTTAAAGCTCTTTTTTGAGTTATTAATTTAAATTTATAATAATTTACACTTAAATTTCGAGTACCATCCCAGCACTTCCTTTGTCCACCTCTTTTTCGTAGAATACAATAATGAAAATACAATACGCCACGGTCAATATTTTCGCCTCTCTATATATCTATATACATATGTCACAGTGAAATTATATTTTAAGTGAAATTATATTTCAAGTGAAAATATATTTTAAGTGAAATTATATTTCAAGTGAAAATATATTTTAAGTGAAATTATATTTCAAGTGAAAATATATTTTCACTGACGTTTCAGTGTAATCATAACCAGTTACATTTTCAGGGTTGGTTTTATTAATTTAAGATTAGATGTAGATTAATTTAAGATTAGATGTAGATAGAGTTGGTATTATTTAAGGGTTAGGATAGGCTAGGTTAAGTAAGGGTTGGCCCTATTCTTTTAAGATTTGTTTGTTAGGGCTAAATTTAAACGTTAAACGTTGTGAATTCATTGTTTGGTACATTTTCACTGCTTGAATTGGTGAAAATATATTTTCACTGTAACATATGTATACATATATAATATAAAATATTTTCAATCATCGGTAAAGTAATACAGTTCCAATATAAAACATAAATTTAAAATCCAAATACATCTACAATGTACCAAAGAATACTTTTCATACTGCTATTTACTAGCAGTAGCCGGTCTGTGCCGTGCCAATATGAATAGACATTAACAGCGTGCACAAATGTATGTAAACAAAACCAACACTTGAATGAGGATACGCACTATCCTTACGAAAAGCACTCGTGATAAATAATTTAGGGTTGAATTTTTGGTGACTGGCACCGAAGGGTTCGACGTTGAAATCCCCATTCCCTGTAGATACTAACTGCCGACAGACGATTTCGATTTTTTCTCGTTTTATTTACGAAAGAAAAACACACACAAAATCAAATCGAACAATTTAAATTGTTCGTAAATACATATGTACGACGAAAATTCGCAATCCGAATCATAAAACAAATTTACGACACCACAAAACAGAGTAATTATGTAAGGAAAAATCCACTATTAAAATTCTCACGAGCTTACCTTCCCCACACCTGAATATACTATGCATATACATACGTATACATATTATAAGCAAGAATATATGAGTATAATGCGGTAGATTTTATCGGTTTGGAGAAAGAAAGCAAAAAAAAAAACGTTCGTTCGTATCGAAGATTGAGAAAAACGCACGTTTGTGGAAGTGGAACGATTTGTGGATTCGAACAGCTTTTCCTGAGCTATGTACGTTGTAGCATACGATTGTATGTAGCTATGTACCTACATATATATGTATGTTCGATAAGATGCAAATGTTATGAATAGAATGTGTGTATTGGCTTGTTTAGTTCCACTCTGTTAACTTCGAATCTGGCGCCTTGTATGCGAGCGGGATTCGCATATATTGTATAATATAGTCATTCGCATGTTTGCGTGTGATTTGAGCATGTACGTACATACATACATACATACTTAAGTACTTCTAAAAGGGCCAATACCGAATTTTATATCTGATAAATCGAGACATTGTTGAAAATGATTTAATAATAAAAAAGCCAGCAGTATAGCTCTGTGATTGGATTAACGCTAACCACCGAGAGGTTCCCGAGTTCAAGTCCTAGGATGACCTCGATTGAAGAAAAATTATTCGGAGTATTTCTGAAGTACTGACAGTCAGACTTGGATATTTGTGACTCCACATTGTTGAAAATTATTTAATAATAAAAAAGCCAGCATTATAGCTCTGTGGTTGCATTAATGCATGACCTCGATTTCAGAGAGTGTTTCTGTAGAGCTGCTGGTTAGACTTAGATATTTGTGACTCCAAGTCAACCGTTTCCTATCAGAGTTTTCCAATTTATATTAAAACGGTTCCTCATAAAATTGGCAAAAACCATCATATTACCCACTATTTGAATATGATTAAAAAATTTAAATAGTCGATGATTGGCGTAAATCTGTATTGGAATTGATATGAATTAATTAAAGTGTGAACAGTGCTGAAAAAAAAACTGTCAACGTTAATATTATAAGTTGAAAACAAACATAATTTGTCTTCATGTAGAATTAATCGTCTATTTACATTATTGAATTACCCCGGGATAAAACTCAATTTTCATTAATTTTCGAAATTTTCATCTTCAATTGGGAAATTGAACGTGACAACGTTTGTACGCGACATCGATTCTAAACCATTTTCAAATTTGAAACGGAAAACAGTATTTTCCGTTTCCGAAGCAATTGAAATCTCTATTGGCGGCCAAACCTCGCAAAATGACAAAGTTTCAAAGCGATTGGAAGAATGTAGGAAATAATGTCAGACCGATTTGCGAATTGAACCTAATAAATATGTACCTTGTAATAAAAATACATAAGTATATGCTATTGATAACAGTAAACGATTCTATGATTATTCCCCACAAAAGGATTGCCCTTACGATTATCATTCACATAAATATTGCTCACACAAGGATCCCAAAATCAATATAAGAAAACGTTATATTAAAAAAACACCTACGGAAAACTACAGGAAAAACTCATTTAAAAATCCATTCACGCACACAAGCTACGAAATGAAACTATTATTTTTTTACTACAATAAGTTTCAAAAGGCGAATATATAATAGATGAAGTTAATAACTGTGATTAATAGGTTCAAATAAATAAAGAAAAATCGAGCTTTCCACTGAACAAAGTTGTATGAACAATATGGGCATATATTATTTGTACATATGCTATATACTATGTAAGAACGGCTTATTTCCCACAAGAGGATTACCTACACTAGTGTTGCCTGTGGTTTTCTATTACCGTTTTTATTGTTTTTTTTTTATTATTTTACTACTAGTGGTGCTACACTGTAAATAGAAATTAAATGAAAACCATAAAAAAAATCTTCATTTGCTTTTTATTAATATTTGAATCGAAAAAAAAATAGTATTATTTAACGACCGACCAATCACAAACGTCTTTGACCAATCTAGCCAATCAGAAACGATTTTAACGACAGCCAATAAGAAAAGAATTACAGAAGCCGTTTCGGTTTTAGATGTATGTACATATATAAGATTGGTTTTCTGTGAGCGGGATTTTTGTATGGACAATGCTAGTATGAATAAACCTAGCGTGGGTAATCCGCTAGAGAGAAATAATAACAGAAAAGTAATATGCATATAAAAATAGAATATATAACAAATCGTAAAATAAATTAAAAATCGACAAAACAATTGAACATATTAAAAGAATAATATTTTACCAAAAAAGAAAATTCATTTGTTTTGAACTGTCAAAATCGAATGCGCCCCAATTTTCACGCCTCTTTTTCACACGATATATACAATTTTCACATATTGTCATTAAATATGTATATGTAACTTATAAAATCCTTAAAAAGTATACAATCCACCATTGAAATATAATATTTTCAACAACCGTCACACCATAAAGTACATGTACATACATAAAAAAGCTCACACCGAACGCATTCCACACCTTGAGACACCCTGCCCAATTAATCAGCGTAAAAATCCACAAAAATGACATTACATTATATAATAGAATCGCTCACCTCTCATTACAACGAGATGAAAATGAAAATATAATAAAAGAAACAAACGAGTAGCGGCAGAAATAAAAATTCAAACACAAACAAGAGCGTTGGCCGAAAGAGGCACAATCATCATCTTGTCTATGACACTCATACACGATGCACATTTGAATTCGATATGGATGAAAGGGGGAGGGGGAGGGGGTAGGGGGGGGGGGGGTAGGTGATGGGGCGTAGTCTCACGTGAGTCGTCTTCGGCAGGGTTGAGGCTGCGTCCCGTGCGTGCGTGAGGGCGTCAGAGTCGTCGATGAAGTGGGTGTCGGTGTCGGAGTCAGAGTCGGAGTCGGTGTCGGTGTCGGTGTCGATGTCGCTGGCGGGGCGCGCCCGCCGCGACTGTTCCTCGTGCAGATGTGCGCGCGCAACTGCCCCAACCCTCACCCCTCTGCTCCCACTTTGCTCCCCGCTATCCCTTTTGAGGTTAGGTGTGTGGGGAGGGTCGGAGGCTCGGAGGTATGCTAGCGCGCATGTGCGCTCGTGTACGTGTGAACGCATACCTGCGCGTCATTTTCTCTTCAATGGAACCTTCCGCTTTTCCATCGTCACGCCCTTCTCGCAGAGTGCGAATTCTATTGCGGTTTCTGGCGCCAGTGAAAATGGTGAGGCTGTGTGTGAATGAGGAATCGTTCTAATTGTTTTATAATCTGATTAAATTTAATTATATGCTACGAAAGGGTCTCTTAGACTGTATTCGTTGGGGGGGTGGTGGCCTCATGCTAAGGACTTTAAGGGTCAAATTCCTTGACCTTTAAAGCGGGCTTAGAATTATATATAATTATTTTTATTTTCTTCTTTTATTACTATTTCTATATCATTATCAATTCATTTACAACCATCCATTATCATTATTGTCATTTACCATTCATTATCATTATTTTTATTACCAATCATTTAAGTACATCTGTAGTGTTGCTGGTCAGAGTTGGATATTTGTAACTCCATGTCGATCGTTTCCTATCAGAGTTTTTCAATTTTCTCTGATTTCATTGTTGAAATGGTTCCCGTTTAAAAAAAATGGCTAAAAATCCTTCCTACCTACTATTTATGTATGATTAATGTACAATTCATAGATATCTCGTTAATTTGCGAATTTTTCAGTGTCTCGTAATTTATTTATTTAAAGTTTGGACCATTGTAGCATTACAGGAATTCCTATAGCAAAATATAGCAGAAAATAAAATAAACAAAATAATAACTAAAGAAATTAGACTTTACAAAAACAAAACATATGTATGTATATATACACAAACAACTAATAATAATAATAATAATAAGTAAATCAACGACTTGTAATAAAAATACTGCATTGTAATTATAATTGTAATTTGTAATTGGCAAGGAAGGCGTATTGGGGTTTACCTGTAAGGTCTTCCCGTAATATATGTAAAATAAAAATAAATAGCATATCAATTAACATCCACAGAGACATCTATGGTAAAATTTGTAAATTTGTAAAATTCAGTGAAATTCGAGATTGATGAAAACTCTAGATTTGCAAGGTCTCCAATTTGTTGGAACCATTTCAATGAAAATCAGATAAATTGTCAAACTCTGAAACGATCGACCTGGAGACCAGCAGAAACCAGTGGGATTAGAACCCGGGACCACTTTGTTCAAAGCATTATATGCTAACTACTAGTCTATGCTTCTGGTTATTATTTTATAATCTCTCGGGTACCATTTCAGCACTTTTTTCGTACATTTTTCTAGATATGTGACCCGCCCATTGCAATTTTTCTTCACTCGCCGCTACATCAAGTACCCTTGACATACATACATACTTTCCACCCACGTTTTCTGTTTCCTATCTTGATCTAAGATTTTTTTCGTCCAAATGTACTCCATCCTCATTTCATAGTTATCTTTGTTTCCTCTTATCTGCTACTGGACGTAATTTTCCTTAAATATATGCATATACAATTACTATTGAACATTAGTTTGGTTTTATATACGTTAATTTTAGTCCTATTTTCCTACTGTCCCTGTCTTACCGTGTTATAATTCTATATTGTACATATGTATGTATGGTAAGTATTTACCAGGGCTGAAGTGTTGGAGGCAGTGTCGTTAAAAAATTCAGTGACTCCTATTCCGACTTCACGTTTAAATCGCATCTATTTTTTTGCTTATATATTTGTACAAAAAGCTAAGCCATCCATCCGTCCGTGACGGATACGATATTCATACTTCTTCATACTTGAAATAAGAGTGCGTTTCATATTTCGTGGAGCTATGTATGTATGCGAAATAAACCGGAAGAGCGAGCGAGATAGCACGAGACACAAGAAATTTACACAACTTACTTTATTATATTTTTTTTTTTATCATTTCCATTTAACATCAACAAAATATAATCAGATATTATTATTACACTAGTGTGCTCGATGAAATATCATCGCATGGGCTATGGCATATTAAGCTATTAATTAAAAAATAAATAAACGAAATGTGTCCTGTGTTTCATCCGCACGCGGTCGTATTTTTTACATACCTCCTTTACGTTTCATTTCAAATACCTTTTAAATATATTTAATTTAATGTTTATATTTAATTGTTTAATTTGAAAAAAATGGTAAAAACTACCTACCCACCTACATATAAAACATCAATAGAAAAATTTATTAAATAAATTTTCAATAGATGGTACTAAATGCTCAGAGACTTATTTCCCTAGAGGAAACATTGGGAGCAATCAGTATATATAGAAGTTTTTTGTTGATCTGTTATTATGTTCGTATGTTTTGTTGCCAGTGTTTTAGCTGTGACGTACATATGTCGAATCGAACGTAAATATGTCGAAATACGGCGAACGTTATCGCACACAGATACACAAACAGAATAGCGATATATGAATATATATATATATATATATATATATGTGTGTGTGTGTATATGTATATATATATAAAATTAAATGTCTGTTTGTCTGTCTCGTATAGGCTTCTAAACTACTCAACCGATTACGATAGAACTTTCAGGATTTGTTGTATGCATGTCCAGGAAGCTTACTGTGAAAAAAAAACGGGATCAAACCTCTTAATAATAATATTCGTAATTAATATTTTACCGACACGAAATTCTGAAGCGCCATTGTGTAGTCAAGAAAATGTGTTCGTTGGTAACCACGTTACCAGTTGGTTTATGATGACACGGCGTTGTAGAGGTCTAACCATCACTTGAAACGGGAACGGGAACGGGAATTGCATGCCTTATTCTTGCATTGCAACTCGTGCCGGGTTCAGCTAGTACATATGTGATAAAAATATAGAAATCGATTATATGTTTGAAAGCGGTAATTTTCCAGAACAAACAATTTTAATTAATTCCGATTAATTCAGAAAGCATAGAATTCCAAAAGTTCAAGTTCAAATTTTGACTTGTCTACAAAACGATTCGTATGTCATTTAATAAAAATTGATCATAAAAGAGAAATTTATGTATAATAAAATAATAATAAAAATACTTACTACATCGAAAGCAATCAACTCGAGTGTACATATAAACTGATAAATTCAGATGTACGCAGGTTGAACCTTATATATGTACATATACCAATAGAAACCAACTTAAGCGAAACGTATGTATGTAGATTGTAGGGGCTTTACGAAGAATAGGTACGATATATTGCATAAATGTACGAGACAACCAAAATTCTTGGAAAGCAATGTAGTAACGAGAGATACTGACTGTGTGCATAGTTAGTCTGGGTAGTATACAACGTATAAATGAAAATTCACCGAATTTCCATTTCATCCTTTCTACGAACCTTTCTTATTACCCCTAAATTTATTTAACTAACGTGACATCATATATTTTTCTATATGTAGTATGTTTCACTTTATTTGGTTATATAGGAACAGTCAAGAAAGTATCGATTTTTATTTAAATTTATATTAAACTGGTGGTGCAACCCGACTTCGCTCGGTAAATGGAAATGAAATGAAAACTATGAAAAAAATCATGTTTTTTTTTTTGCTAAATTTATATATTACTAGTTGCTTTACCCGGCTTCGCTCAGTATTTTCAATATAAACAGCTTAAACATGGCGAATCTAATAGTAAATATTCATTTGTTTTTTCATTAAATTTATTTGAATCGAAAAAGAAATATATTGAATCGTCATAGAAATTGTTTTGTTTACGAAGTTCACAATCAAAGATACAAATTTAAAAAGTTCTTTCGAAATTGTATATTAGATGTATTATATATTATACCAGAATTCGGTGAACCCCCCCCCCCCCCCGGCGCCCCTCGAAAAAAAATACATCGAATCGTCATAGAAACTGATTTGTTTTCGAAGCTCCCAACCAACATTGCATATTTATTTTCTTACATACTTACATACATACAAAGTTTCTCTCTAAATTATATATTAGACTAGTGGTTTTACCCGGCTTCGCTCAGTATTTGTAATATAAACCGCTTAAACATGACTAATATAATAGTAAACATTTTATTAAATTTATTTGAATAGTTTTATTTTAGATATATAAATTTATTTGAATATTCATTTGTTTATTTATTAAATTGACTGTCACGAACAAACAAACATATATACTAAGTCTCTTTCGAAATTATATGTATACCAGAATGCGGCCGTCTCCCCCTGTGCCCATCGGGACTTCGCCCCCGGGGCCTTCAAATCCTTTGACTAAAAAAAATTGAATCGGTGCCGATGAATCAAAAAATAAATAAATCGAATGTGTTGTTTACGAATTCCCAACCAATGTTACATATATTCATATACATATGTATGTATACATTTATACATAGGTACATATAAACAAAGTCTCTTTCGAAATTATATATTAGATATTTGAATCGATAAAAAATTATATTATTTAACGACTGACCAATCACAAACGCCTTTGACCAATCCAGCCTATCAGAAACGACTTTGACCACAGCCAATCAGAAACGAATTACAGACACCGTTTCAGTTTTATATTGGTATATAACAATGTCGAATATCAAAAGTTACCATTTTAACAATCAAATATTTATTTAATTTTTTTATTGAATCTAAACTGAATTTATTTATTTAAACTACAAAGAAACTGGGAAGAAAAAAGGGATTATCCCCTTTTCAGGGATTTTCAGCCTTTTATCTTTTGCTGTCCAACAATACCCAATTAGCATTTCAAATAACAGTACTTAACGGTGACAATAGTTTTATATGTACTACTCGGCTTTTATAACTTTTCACCGATCATAAACTCGCTTTTAAGAGCTTCAAATACCGATTAGATATTTGCCAAATACGATGAATTATAGTGATCAATGCAAGCTTTTTTGGAAAAGTCCCCAAATGGTACCCAAAAGCTATGATTTGATAAGTTTTTAAAAAACAAAATGTATGTAAGTATAAAGTATATATAGAGATGTAGGTACATACATACTTTTGAATACACATGCTTTGTTTTAAAGAAAATATATGAAAAAACTCATAATAAAAAGGTGATTTTTACTTTATTTTCTCATGTTTTATTTTTAAGCTCAGTAAATTTTACTATTTTTAAATTGATTTTTTTTATAAACAAATTTTTTGTTACCTTACCTTAAAAAAATACCTTTGACTTAAAATCGTTTAATTATTTAACTGCTCTATTGAATTTAAATATTATAAAATGTTATATACATACAGGGCCTGTGGAGTCGGATCAAAATTTACCGACTCCGATTCCAACTTTATTTTATGATCCTACTACGACTCCGACTTTGACTTCGACTCTGACTCCAAACTAGGATTCTAACTTGAACGATTTTAGTTAGATTGACTTTTTTTTCCAACGAATGAAATTGTTAGAAATAAAAATAAAAATAAAAAAATAGAAAAATAAAAATTCATATTCATAAGTTGTTTTATTGTAAGATTTCAGTACTGGGCGAAATAAGTGCTACAATAGTACCCAAGAGAATGCAAAAGGGTAAAAAGAAGACCACGGGGAAGATGGGTAGACGAAATTAGGAATATGTGTGGGGTGAGATGGATGTTTGTTGCGCAAAACAGAGACGAGTGGAAGCATGTTGGAGAGGCCTTCGTCCAGCAGTGAATGGTGAGTGGCTGTATCTACATATCTGATGATCATGATAGTGAACTATCCTCTGATGATCATGATAGTGAACCGGTATATATAATGTTTATATATGTATGAGTTTGGTGAAATAATGACCGCGTTTATTTACTTGGAAATATTATTACACTCAGGGCCGCCTCAAAGGTGCAGGAGACTAGACACATGCCTAGGGCACCATAGACAAGGGGCGCTGCGAGGCTCTCTTTTGATTATTAATTTGAAAAAATAAAAAATAATAATTTAGCTTTCTTTGAACTTATAAAACATTATATATTCAACTTTCTACTCGAAGTAACAATACTGATTGTAAAATATTATAATTTACGAGGAACGCAGTAAGTTGACTGTCAAATATCAACGACTCACGAATAAAACTTGAAAAACAGCAAACTGTCGTCGGTACAAATGGTAATTTGGAATTGTATTTTATATAAAATACCGCTGAAACATATGTATGCACATATTAAATATTACATATTTTAGATATTACATATTACACCAACATACATATTACATATTTCACAACATTACATATTTTCTTACACACATACAAAGTCTCTTTCGAAATTATATATTAAATACTGCTGAAATGGATTTGCTTCACGAAATTAAATATCTCTAAACCTAACCTAACCCAACCTAACCAATCATATTCGAATGAAGAAATATCACTCTAAAATTTTTCAATTTATTTTTGAATATAAATTAATTTCTTCACTATTGAATTTATTCATAGCTATCCGTATTTTATTTTATATATACATAAAACGTGCTTATTTTGAATAAAAAATTTAAATTTAATTTATTTTTTGTCTTAATATACTCGTATTTTTCTTCGACATAAAATATCAAGAAATTTGTTGTTTATAAATTTAAGGGGGGGGGGGGTGCTGAAACCAATTTGCCTAGTGCGCTATAAGGTCTGTTCATACTTAACAGCACTGCACGGCTTCGGCACTGCACGACTCCGTTTCAAATATGTCATTTTATTACATTTCTATTCATATCTACCTACACGTCGCGGTCACGTCACGTTTACAGCAATTTGGCCGAGTGCAAGGCAAAATCGGCTTACTTATACATTAGAGGCCATGACGATACGGCGCAATATTGCTTACGTCGTATTGTCGAGTGCATGCAATATGAATGCATACACGTGCATTCGTAGCTACGCGTCAGAATACAAGTCAGCAAAAATATTTCGACGTTTATCGAACGAAAAATTATGTATAATCGCGCTGTTGTTGGAAGAAGAAGCTCAAGAAGGCAATAAAAAAGCACGGAGGCGTTTTGATGTGCATCCCATGTTAAAAAATTCGGGTGTGACCAACCCATGACTTTATCTATGTATTTGAGGAATATAAGAAGGTTACAAAACAAAATTCAATATTGAACTAATAACTATGATAGCGATACAAATTGAGCGCGAATATATGCAAATACTTGCACAAGACAAAAGTTCTACTTCCGGTTGTCGGATTTTGTTCAAATTTTTTTTATTATTTAAAATCAGTATAATTATAATACACATTAAATATCAAGAGGATAAAAATAATATAAAAGGTCAAAATAAAATAATGAAATATTGTTTTAAAAAAAAATACTACTTCCGGTTTACAAATTCTGACCAAAACGTTATCAAATCTAAGTTAGTACATAAAGAATACAAATATAAATTTTCAGCTCAATACGTTTAGGGGTGTGGACAGGATCCAGGCGACAACATTTTTATCCTTTGTAATAGGAGAAAATCCCACTTCCGGTTCATTAAATTTGGTGATTTAATTTTTTAATTTTACTTAAAATCACTATCTTTATTATACACAATAAATATCAAGACGCTTAAAATAATTTAAAAGGTCAAAATAAATTAATGAAAAAATAATGAAATATTGTTTTTAAAAAAAATACTACTTCCGGTTTACGAATTCTGACCAAAACGTTACCAAATCTAAGTTAGTACATAAAAAACACAAATATAAATTTTCAGCTTAATACGTTCAGGGGTGTGGACAGGATCCAGGCGACAACATTTTTGACCTTTCTAAGACGAGAAAATCTCTCTTCCGGTTCATTAAATTTGGTGATTTAATTTTTTAATTTTACTTAAAACCACTATTTTTATTATACACAATAAATATCAAGACGCTTAAAATAATTTAAAAGGTCAAAATAAAATAATGAAATATTGTTTTAAAAAAAAATACTACTTCCGGTTTGCGAATTCTGACCAAAATGTTACCAAATCTAAGTTAATACATAAAGAATACAATTATAAATTTTCAGCTTAATACGTTTAGGGGTTTGGTCAGGATCCAGGCGACAACATTTTTGACCTTTCTAAGACGAGAAAATCT
This sequence comes from Arctopsyche grandis, assembly GCF_051622035.1. Lineage (NCBI taxonomy): Eukaryota > Metazoa > Arthropoda > Insecta > Trichoptera > Hydropsychidae > Arctopsyche > Arctopsyche grandis. Next base: position 7,341,652 of record NC_135360.1, on the reverse strand, counting down.
CTCTTCCGGTTCATTAAATTTGGTGATTTTATTTTTTATTTTTACTTAAAATCACTATCTTTATTATACACAATAAATATCAAGACGCTTAAAATAATTTAAAAGGTCAAAATAAATTAATGAAAAAATAATGAAATATTGTTTTTAAAAAAAATACTACTTCCGGTTTACGAATTCTGACCAAAACGTTACCAAATCTAAGTTAGTACATAAACAACACAAATATAAATTTTCAGCTTAATACGTTCAGGGGTGTGGACAGGATCCAGGCGACAACATTTTTGACCTTTCTAAGACGAGAAAATCTCTCTTCCGGTTCATTAAATTTGGTGATTTAATTTTTTAATTTTACTTAAAACCACTATCTTTATTATACACAATAAATATCAAGACGCTTAAAATAATTTAAAAGGTCAAAATAAATTAATGAAAAAATAATGAAATATTGTTTTTAAAAAAAATACTACTTCCGGTTTACGAATTCTGACCAAAACGTTACCAAATCTAAGTTAGTACATAAACAACACAAATATAAATTTTCAGCTTAATACGTTCAGGGGTGTGGACAGGATCCAGGCGACAACATTTTTGACCTTTCTAATAGGAGAAAATCCCACTTCCGGTTCATTAAATTTGATGATTTTATTTTTTATTTTTACTTAAAATCACTATCTTTATTATACACAATAAATATCAAGACGCTTAAAATAATTTAAAAGGTCAAAATAAAATAATGAAAAAATAATGAAATATTGTTTTTAAAAAAAATACTACTTCCGGTATACGAATTCTGACCAAAACGTTACCAAATCTAAGTTAGTACATAAATAATATAAATATAAATTTTCAGCTTAATACGTTCAGGGGTGTGGTCAGGATCCAGGCGACAACATTTTGACCTTCCTTCCGGATGCTTCCGGAAGGGAAAAAATCCCACTTCCGGTTTATTAAAATTAGTGATTTTTTTTTATTTTAATCACATTGATACAAGAATTATACTTGCATTTTTTCGTGAAGACCACACATGTTTAAGGGGTCGAAAAAAATAGTGGAAGAAAAATCGAACAAGAGTAAACTGCCACTTCCGGTCGACGGACGCTTACCAAATTTTATACATAACTTGGTATTGAGCCTTAACTGATCGATATGAAATTTCAGTTCGAATAATCAAAAGGCTTTTGAGAAAAACATAAAAAACCTCGATTCTCTAGAGTAAAAGTACTACTTCCGGTTCAGATAAAAATATTTAAAAAATATAAAATTATAAAAATTATTATTTCTAGTACATGCAAAAAAAATTCAGTCCGATTCAGTTAGTAGTTTGGGAGAAAATCGAATTCAAAAACTTAAAAAAAAGAGGACACCTATAAGGGGAGGTACCATTTCCGGTCAACTTAAAAATTTGAAAAAAATTTACGTAGTGTCTATAAGAATTTCATTAACCGATACTAAGTTTTGGTTCGATAGGACTAACGGTGTTGAAAAAATCCCCAAAGTACACAGACACACACACAGACACACACACAGACACACACACAGACACACACACAGACACACACACAGACACACACACAGACACACATACAGACACACACACATTTTTTCTAGATCATTAAAACGTGATCAGTAATCGATTCTGAGTTCGAATCAGTCAAAATCTCGAGTTCGAATTTTCGCATGATCACAAAACTTCATCTATTGTTACTACGTACATAGATAAAGTAAAAATAGAAAAACCGAAGGAGAGTTTTGGACACTGTATAAGGAGCTTGTGGATGATGGACAAAATTTTTTAAATATTTCCGTAAAAAATTAAAAAAAATTTTAAATATTTTTTTAATATTTGCGCCAAAACCAGGTCGAAAGATTGAACAGCTGTCAACTGTCACTATCGATAATTGGTCCAAAACAGCAAAGCGGCAGACTCATGGCACATAATTCGCGTGTATATTTCCACGATGGCCAAAAAAACGGACACGATACGTTGACGGATGTTGCTGTAAGGTATGAACAGGAAATGTCGGGTACTGCTGTAAGCCTGCCGTGGCGTAAACGTGACGGTTGGTATGAATATACCCATTCAAAATGTACCAAAGAATACTTTTCGTACGGCCGGATACCTGCTGAAGTCGGTACGTGCTGACTAGGTATGAACAGACCTATATACCCCCCGGGCCGGCTTACACTTTTTATAGGAATAAATCAATTTTAATTTTTAAAATCAGAAACGGAATAATCATATTGTAGCAAAATATCATATCATGTCGGGTCGCGTTTTTTTAATGACTCACAGCCCTGTAAAAAAATGGTCAACAACGGTACACTGGCTAACAGCTGTCACTCTTCCCCAAATAAAAAGAACAAATAAACAACATGGTCAAATTGCCACTTTGCGATGCGAGTGCACGAGACCGTCAGGTTGGCAGTCCGCGTGTCAGTGATGGGTGTCTCGCGCCGTTTCTTCCACATCGGCGTCCGATCCTCGTAACCAGTACGTATTTCACCAGCATTTCTCACACAATTCCATTCCTCAATCTCCATTTCAACTTACAACAACCAGAAATTCCCCATTAGAAGGCCCCGAGCGCGAGTATGGGCCGCGTAACACATAGCCTTATGTGTCAAAGTACAAGCTACCGTTACCAATTTACATGACTCATACATGTCATTCACAACACCAATCCATCCATCAAAACATCACATGTCGCGTACGAACCTTTCATTATACGTCAATGGATAATTATTTTCGACAACACACCCACGCATCTTACACATCGTTGCTGTACTTATTTCATGCAAGGTACTATGCTATGGAGATTGTGCCGTTTCTCTTTTGATATAAATTGCATCACGACGTAACTTGTAAGTCATAATACAATACATTTGTCAAAAGTCAATTGGAATTTGCGACTATTTGATAGAACTAGCCGAATTGCATGGTGTCTCATAGCCAAAGTTTGATTACTATGAGATTGGGCACTATATGTATTGCATGCCTGATTACATTTCATTAGATGATAAAATAGACGAATGTAGTAAATAAGTATTTATATTTAGGTAAAATAATATACACGTATATAAGTATGAAATTAGGATGGAGTGCATTTGGACGAATGAATGCGGCTTTTAAATTAAAAATGCCACTTTGCCTGAAGAAAAAGATCCTCGATCAATGTGTTTTGCCAATGATGAAGTATGAATGTGAGACTTGGAAATTGAACGCCAAGTTGCTAAACAAAGTCCAATTCACTCAACGAAGTATGGAACATTGTATGCTTGGCATAACGAGGAAAGACAGGAAGTGGAACACGTGGGTGAGAAGTATGACAAGGGGAGTGGACAAAGTGTATAGTTTAAAAAGATTGAAATGGCAATGGGCGGGCCACGTGGCTAGAAGAATGGACGAAAGGTGGACAAAATAAGTGCTTGAATGGTACCCGAGAGAATGCAAAAGGGTAAAAGGAAGACCGCAGGGAAGATGGGTAGACAAAATGTGCGAGGTGAGATGGATGAGGGTTGCGCAAAACAGAGACAACTGGAAGCGTGTTGGAGAGGCTTTCATCCAGCATTGGATGGTGAGCGGCTGTAGATGATGATGTAGTATCAACCACTACAGCTCTCCAGCATCCAATTCACTTGAAGTATGGAACGATGTATACTTGGCATAACGAATAAAGACAGCAAACGGAATACGTGGGTGAGAAGTATGACAAGGGTTGTGGATAGAGTGAAGAGATTGAAATGGCAATGGCTAGAAGAATGGACGAAATAATGCAAAAGGGTAAAAGGAAGACCGCAGGGAAGATAGGTAGACGAAATTAGGAAATGTGTGGAGTGAGATGGACGAGTGTTGCACAAAACAGAGACGATTGGAAGCGTGTTGAAGAGGCCTTCGTCCAGCAGTGGATGGCGAATGGCTGTAGATGATGATGTTGTATCAACTACTACAGCTGTCCAGCATCCAATTCATTCTAAGAAGTATGGAACGATGTATACTTGGCATAACGAATAAAGACAGGAAACGGAATACGTGGGTGAGAAGTATGACAAGGGTTGTGGATAGAGTGAAGAGATTGAAATGGCAATGGCTAGAAGAATGGACGAAATAAATGATACCCGAAATAATGCAAAAGGGTAATAGGAAGACCGCAGGGAAGATAGGTAGACGAAATTAGGAAATGTGTGGAGTGAGATGGATGAGTGTTGCGCAAAACAGAGACGATTGGAAGCGTGTTGAAGAGGCCTTCATCCAGCTGTGGATGGCGAATGGCTGTAAATGATGATGTTGTATATGAAGCATATTCATTTATTTACATATTAGCCAGTGAAATTACAGAATACTCTAACGCGTCAATGTGACCAGACATATAAGCATAGTACAAATACTATATATATGAACATTAGCGAGACATCTGTTATTGATACAAAATTTTTGAAATCATATTCAAATAGTGGTGACATAGTGGATAGGATGGTTTTTGCCAATTTGATGGAGGAACCGCTTCAACAATGAAATCAGATGAATTGGCAAACTCTGATAGGAAACGATCGACTTCGAGTCATAAATATCCAAGTCGAAAAGTAGAAAAAAGTCCTCACGTCTTATAACAATTACAATTATATTCCTTTATCGGGATATTGACATTGAAGTGACGGACCAGATAATATATTTGGGTCATCTTCTGACGTTTCTGAAAGATGGCTAAATGATGGAGACGCATATGGCTGAGCTGGTCTGCTTTCCGCAGGCTGAATACCGTCTTTCGATCGAAATTATCCCCGAATTCAAAGAGCCGAGTCTTTGATCAGTGATTGGCATCAATTATCACGTACATATGACTTTTGATCAAAGATGCTTCGCGTGTTCTGTAAGTGGTCCAAAGGGCTATGGAGAGGAAAATTCTAGGCAATTCGAAATGTAGAGATCAGAAGACGCACTAAGGTCAAGGATGTCGTCCAGTACATCCTTGACCTTAGATATTACTTATCTTTTAGTAATTTCTACTGTAATATGTATTTTTTTCTCTCAATGAAATGACATATACAGAATTCGTTTTGTTTATAATAAGCATATTGCATTTTCAGACGTTTAAATTAACGTTGATTATGGAAAAGTTCGGCATATGCATCGAGTCCAACGCACAATATAATTATTTCTTGATTTTCAGCAATGTTCCGTCACCAAACACATCCTCGAAATGCCCATCCGTATCAGACGACTGTCGTACCGAGAACAGATGCACAATTTCACCACTCCAATCAGCAGAGATCTAAATACCCGTGGCTGGAGAATCCTCCATTCCATCCACAAGAATGCCAAAGTACAAACAGTTCAAACTCGGAAAACTATCAGGTATTTATTCGACTGCGACAGTATCGCATAGTGTGCGAAATCAACCGTATTATAATATTAACGTTGTTTGCAGATAACGCACTATACGAATCCGAGGAATCAATGGACGATGAGGAGTCAGTCGGACGGGCTCTCTTCGCCTGTTTATCACATGCCGTATTCTGAACACCAGAGACTGTCGCCGCCCCTCTTAGCCGGATACTCCAAGCCGTATCAGATGGCCGGAGACGTTCCTAATTATAGTATTCCGATCGGTGTACACGTGAGTGCTTTAAAAGTTCCGAAACTATTTGAATGCTCAACTATATGCTGAATATATATATTATTGTTTCGTTTCAGGAGTCGGATAGTAGTACTAGGGAGTGTCCTGTTAGTGTGGTTCCAGCGAGGAGTCCAGTTCCGAGCGAAATAAGAGCTCCTGGTGGCTGCGGAGGACACTGTCCGGGATTTGAATATGTTTGCTATTATGTTTTGCAGGTTATTAAATCTTTTTACGACTGATGAAATAAGAATGTGATTTTTAGTTTGATTTTTATTTATTTTTTTTTATATATTGTTTTCAGATCATATTCGTTGTCGGTATTTTGACTGGGGTATCATTGTGTATAGCTGGTAGTGTTCTTAGACGGAGTAATCGTGGTGGCGATTTGAGTGTTCTCGTTTATATCGGTATGTTTAAGTATTATTTATTTTATATATCATTTCTCTTTGATAATACTTATTTGGTTCAATGGTTGCTTTTTTTTTCAACATTTCAATCAATTTAGAAGACCTGTCAACAAAATGCATATATGTACGTGTTTTTCGAATATATTTTAGTCTAATTGTGATGACTGACTGTTGTCAAGTAAATTAAAAGGTCATATAACAACAAAAAACTTACACCAAAGATAAAATCAAAACTGAGAAAAATGTCTGGAATGTGATTTCATAAAATGTTTTCAAAATTGTTAGTAGTTTTGTGGAATATATACGTATGTATATGTATATATGAGCCGTTATATTAAAAAGTGGCATAAGTCCACTTTCGCAAAATATTAAATACAATGTTTATTTTTTATTAGCGAAGAAAACATAATATATAATACTCACACTATAGTCGTATAGTTGTGATATAATATTCCAAATAATTTTTTTCAGATGTATTTCATTTTATGAAAAAAATCATGTCTTTTTTCACAATTTCTTTATTTTTCTTCTTCTGGGTAGGTTCCCCAAACTTAAGCTTTTATTTTACTATATAAACACACATTTAGTCGCAGATTAAGCTACTGCAATATCACTATCAGAGTCTGAAAGTGATAGATTTACTACATCTTCCTTTCTAGATCCGTTCTATCATTTTCATTATTGTGTATTTTTTTTTCTGGAGGAAGCGCTGGGTCGAACCAGTGTTGCCAGAAGATAAAATAAACGAGAGCAATGTAATAAAACGCAGTGAATATGTTTTTTTTATTTATTGTAGTAGACTCCCATTTTTCGGAAATGCGTACGTGCGCGCATAAACGCTTGAAAATTTTTTAGCGCATAAACGATAAAAAAATTGACTTTTATTATCGTCTGCATATTTTGAGAAAAGAATAAAAGTAAAACGTAACGTTATTTCCAAGTTAATGCTGAAATTCCTGCTAGACATTAGTTCTGGCTAATAAGTAGACTGTTAATGCTGAAATTCCTGCAGACATTAGTTCTGGCTAATAAGTAGAGGTAGGATAGTCACAGTGCTATCCATTGTTCGGCAAACCTTTAACAATGCATTTACAACCTTTGAACAATACACGGCCCCCTCAGGCTCAGTGACTACTAATAAGTAGACTGCCAATAGACACAGTGCTTTTTCCAGGAATCGGGGCGGTTTGGCTATATTTACAAAGCTAGAGTACAAAAAAAAAGGTTGGGCGAACCTTTTACATCAATTGAACAATAGCATTTACAACAATTGAACAATTTACTAATAAGTGTATATAAATATGGAGCTTCTCAGAAATATGATGCATTTATGAATATTTTGAACGCTTTTGGGCAAACAAATGTTTTTTTTTTCTTCAGAAAGTGATCCAACTTTGATGTCGTATTGGTTTGGTATAAAAAAACTATAATAACTCCCCCTCCTGTACGTAAATCCGCTACTCTTGAAATTAATTCAGTCATTCTCAAGTTTCACATAAAGCTCCATAACAACAGACTTAGTTTTATATATTACAATATACACATTAAGGCTTGTATATAATTAATTCTAAATTACCATTTTTTGCACTATTTCAGGTTGTCTGGCTTTCATGGTATGCAGCTTACTGCTAGGAGTACAATGCTGCGTACGTCGCAGCAACAAACAACGAGGCAAGCAATTGCGCATGCGAACAGCCCCGCCAGATTGCATACCCATGGACACAATTGCAGTAAGTCACCCGCATCATCATCATTCCCATCAAGCGGCACTGAATAATTACTCCACAAGCGAAATTCGATTTTATTTTCAGAACTCGTACATGGGAGAAAGTCCTACGGCTCCACAGCCTCAAAGCCTGGCTGTCAGGCAGATGCAACCGCTGCTGTTTCCGATACCGCCGATGAGTGCTTCGACGCTGCCGAGAAATTATTACAGGTTTTTATATTGTGATGCTTGTAATTGTATTTTTCATTCTGGTTTGAAATTAATCGTTTGGATTTGTCGTAGATCTGACGAGAGACACAACGCTCGCTCGAGTCCCATCGAAGAAATCAACGGAGTTCCTTGGTGGAGACGCCAATAAAATGACAATATGAACTTGTATTTGTTTTTATAAATGATATAGCTTTAATTTCTATTGGAGTATTTTATTGAATTGTGTGAATCAATTCCAAAAGGAATTTTGCAATTATTGCTTAACAAATTTTTGTAAGCTTGACTTTTTGTATATCTTTAGAATTGAGGAACTGTTGTATTTTAACCGAGCTTTAATCGGAAATGTACATATTTGTACGTGCCTATAAATCTGATGGATTTTATTCATTTTAAGCTCGATCTACAAGCTAGTATTTTAAACATAGAATTCAGTAAAGAGGTGATTAGTGAGATGATTTATTTGCAACATATGCATGTACTATGCTCTTAAGACTGACGGGGTCTTGTGTTAATGTAAGCGTGGCTTTCTTGTACCCCACTTGCACAAAACCAATTAAGCTACAGAGCTTGCATTCTGCTTGCTCAAGGCCCAATAGATGCAATGCTGCAGTCATGTGATATCGAATTGTCATCAGTTTCAAATGTAATTAAACCCCTTCAATGAGTTTTCCCAAGATCACGACCCATTCCATTGTCAGAATGAAGGGATATTTTGAAAAATCCTTTCGATAAACATATATTATAATTTTCAATGGTATGTTTTGCCACTGAAAAAGTCGTAACCATTTATAAAACAGACCTTAAATTAAATAATCTATTAGTGGGCCGGGCCTTCTTATTTCAAATCCTTATTCGGACATTTATTTTTCGAGTCCAAGTCCCATCCATGACCTGATGTTCCGGAGCCAAGAGAGCCTATTTCTCCCATGCCACCGTTTACCTTCTACTTGCCCCTCCACTATTGTCTGTAGAAGGCGATGACGTGACCAAAACATTCCATTTTTCGTCACTTGACCGTATCAAGATGCTCACTCTTTTTATTAAGCAGCTGGAGGACGGTTTCGTTCTTCACAAGCTTCTTCCATGAGATCTTTAACATCCTCCAGTAACACCACATTTCAAAGAATTCTTATCTTGTTCAAGCTTGCCACTAATAGCGTCCACTTCCGTTCCGTTCAGCAACACTGACCATACATAACAATGCAGGATTCGTAAACGTAATTTCATAGACAACCTTCGGCAACACAAATCATTTTTCAAGCTGCCGAAAGCAATTCTTTCTATTTCAATCCTTTGTATTTCCGATTTGAAGCTAATATCTGTATTGATCGTTGTATTGTTCAACCATTTGTACGCACACTCAGGTTTAATGGGTCCGTCTTTTCCTTACTTATTATCATTGTTTTTGTTTATTTTTTTATATTGATGGACATACCCTATTTTTGACAAGATTGATCTATTGCATCCAATAAAGATTGCAGGTCTTCAACACTCTCAGTCAGTATTGCCGTATCGTCAGCGAAACAGATATTATGAATTATTTGACCACCTCTCCAGCTATCAACTGCCTTGTTGAATACCATTTTCGAATACAGCTTAAAAAGCATGGATGATGACACACAGCCCTGCCGCACCCCTCGACAAACTTCTATATCTTCGGTTTCCATATCTTCTACCTTCACAACAGCAATTGATTCCAATATACGTTCTTCAAAAGGGCTATCTCCTTTCCATCTATCCCTCTTTGATTCAGTGCATGTATTAATCTATCATGTTTCACTCTTTCGAATGCCTTTTCGAAGTCGATAAAAGACGTACATCCTCTTCCTGAATTTCAAGTTCAACAACAACGTTTCTCTTGTTTCCAATGCCCATCTAATTCCAAATTGTGAATCGCTGATCATGCTTTCGCACTTACATTTAATAGTAAATGATATTGAGAATTATTTTAAGTATGTGGCTCATTAAACTAATCAATCTATAATCTTTAGTAAGGGAATAAGGCTTATTTTTCTTTAGTAAGGGAATAAATGTCGACTAACCATTCATGAGGAATTGTGTAAGTCTCATATATTTGATTGAAAAGCATCGTCACTATTCGAATGCCTTCTTCGTCATCAGTAATTTAATGTAATTACTATGTATTTGAATGTTAGTGTAAATATATTAAATACTCGATGCGCCTGTATAACTGATTATATTAGCACAGCTTGTATGTACTATCCCAAATCAAGGTTGATGATCTCATCTTCATACATATATATTTCTCCATAAAACATAAGTCGCTCAATTGAATCATCGCGTTCCTGTGCGAGCATGCAGAGCCTACCTTGTCTGTCAGTGAATTAAAAATGCATATGAGAGAGAGAGTGAACGCTTGTAATATAGAGTTCATATGAGAAAGTGTGAAAAAAGTAACTGTTCAATGCGTCACATTTGAAGATGCAAATGCGTGACGTTTATCGACTAGCCAGCTGTCATCACGTCGATGTGACAGACATTTGTGATGATTTAATTCGTCTAGCGTGTCGGAAAGCAATGTCAAAGCGATCTGAAGAGTGGAAGTGGTTCAAAATCAGCTCATAAATTTTAGGAAATAAACAGTATAAACTGCACTGCATGTAGATCGAGCTTAAAGAACAATTATATGTGTTCAATAATTATAAATATTATAAACAACCTTGCCCTACATCAATGCCAATACATTTGTATGCAAATGTACTGTGTATTCTTGCTTATTTGTGTAAATATGTTCACGTGTTATATACTATACATATATATTATGATAGTTTTGGAATTATATACCCGCTTATACATATTATATTATAGAATTATTTAATAAGACGATATATATATAATGCTCAAATTGGAACAATAAATAAGAAATCGAATGACTGATATATATATACTAGATAGAAGCTACATGCATACTCAAACGTTTACACTACACGAAGGTTTTTCAACGACTGTCTCCGTACTATTCTTCGACACGTTCAGATGTCGCTCACGCCAAAGATATGTACGTCGTTTGATTATGAAATGAATATAAAATTGAAAATCTCGCTCAATGTGGTAATGAATGCACGATTGTTGTGATAGTTATTGACGTGTGAACGCTTTAGCGAACGTTGTGATCATTTTTCAAACGACCAATATATACTTTTTTGATAATGTGAAGTTTTTTCCTATATTTAAAGTTATGGACAATTGTATACATGCCTTTATTACATATTGAAAATATAAAATTAAATAAAAAAAAAGGTGTTTTATTATTTTATTGGGATGGTTATTGCTAGAGGCACGTATTTTGAGCATTTCGCTATTAATGCTTAATTGATGTTAAAATTCGTAAAATATTCGAATAGATACTAAAATAACAAACAAAAGTGAAATTTGCATAAAATTAATAACATTAATAGACAATTTAGAAGGGTCTTCCTATCCCTTTTTCCATTTATTATGTGAAGAAATTGAGGGGATAAAACAGAGCTTGCAGTTTACTATATATGGTGTTTTTCCTGTCGAAACCAAGCAACTGCTTTTGTCTACTACTGTAAACAAAAGAAGACAGTTGGAGCTGTGTATACAAAAGGCTGCTCAAAAAAGCGTCTTAAAACTAGACTCGCACTCAAGACTAAATGAGACAAATCTATTCCTCCAAACATTGAGTAAACTATTCAACCCATCTGTGGCA